>NW_010251266.1:0-19983 GCF_000690775.1 Eurypyga helias
TTGTGCACCTTCAGGTTCCTCACATTTAGTAACATACCAGCCTAGTGTGACATTATACTTAAATATATATAGATATACACACACACTTAAGCCTCCTAAATGGTAAGACATAGTTAAAAATAGAGTAACCATAAATAAAAGTGGCACACTAAAACAACAGCTTGTGTACTGATGACCAAACTTCTTAACTAATTTTGTACAAATTAAAGCCTTTTATTCATGTGTAAACTGCATCCCACTATTTCAAAACCTTCGCTGAATTTCTTGCACTTGCCAAATCAGAGACATTTATAAGGAAAGCTGGTGGTGAGGAAAGAGAAAACAACACTCCCAAAGGTCTTAGGGAGGCTTTATCCCTCCAAGGAACACAAAATTGAAGACAGCCAACCTCAGCAACACTGGCAGGGCAGGGGGTGGTAGAATGGGGACAGGTAGTGGGAAGTGGGAATCAGGAAGGTCAGCTGGGCCTCACAGTCAAGGAAGGATGGCTGCCAACAGTGTAGCCAAGAAGCAACTCTGGAGCAGCCTTTGGTGGATGGCGTCAATATCCTTGTCAGCGAGCAAGTAAGACCACATACACGCTTTGTCGCTGGGTGAGTTTTTCCCTTTTCGCTTAATCTTGATGTGGTCCCTTCTATCGCTTCTAAGCCAAGCTGATACCGTTTCATCTGCTAAGTGTCCTCCAGCTTTCCCTGTAGTCATTACCCCACATACTCCTCAAGCAGTACTTCTTAACAGTTCCTACACACCCGATGCAGTAAAAGCCAAAAGTGCCCATCGATAAGCTTTCTAGATCTGTACCTGTGTAAAACAGTAAGCCTTAATAAATGTTGTATGTTGCAATAACTATTAGGCAGCCTGTATCTGTTCACTGGACACCACCTTTTGTAACTCAATTTACCGTTTAAAAGCTTTTACACTATATACCAGACAGGGAGATAAAGCTTATAAACCAAAAGGAAAGAAACAAGCTTTGAAGTTATTCAAATCTGGTTCATGATCTGAGGATTTAAATGTTTTCATCACATCAAATCTCTTCTACCATGGGAGAAGAGTAAAAGATTAAAGAATAGGACTCCTTTGACTTTTTATTTGCTTTCAGCTTGGACTCTCAGCCAGGCAGACAGATTTCTGCATCTGTGCTTCAGCTAAAAGAAGGGTAACCACTTCTCCAGCCTGGATGTTTCCACATTGATTTTGAACAGGCTCCTCTTTCCAGGAATACTGCAGTTAGAAGGAAAAAAAAGAAAAAAACCCTTTTTTTTTAAATCCTTTCTTTTTTTTTTTTTCCTTTGTGCATTACAACCAATTCCACTAACTTCAAGACAGCTGCACCGTCTACCTATTCCTTCCTGGATACAGCCAAAACTTTCATGTTTAGTTAAGCTAAAACATTGTATTTTAAATAAGCCCTGGTTTCCCAAGCATTTCCTGCAGTTAAGCACTATGCACTCAGATGTAGAGCACGATTAATGGAGTAGCAACAGGCTTCTGTGTGTGTGTGGGTTTATTTCATTAGTCAGATGGAGTTTGTTGACATTAAGTAAATCAGTACTAGACCCATTTCTACACCAGCTTTTGCCAGGGGCAGGGGGGAAAAGGTATGATGGTGGGGTGTTTTGTTTGTTTAGGGATCACAAGATAGAGGGCAACTGAGACAGAGCACAACTTATTTTTAAAGATACATGTAACAGTATATTCACACACACAGTATTTAATGTAAGCTGCTGACCATCTGATTGAAGTCTCCTCAATAAAGAGGTAATAACACTATTTTTACTTTATGTTGAATTTTAAGAAATACAGGGTTCTTTTTGGTTTGGGCTTTCCCCTCCCACCAGAGGTATCCTAAAAATAGAAATAGCTGAGAATATTCCAGCCAAAAAATTCATTCTGCACACACAGCACATCAAACACGTTGTCTTACCTTAAAATATACCTGGAAAATTCAAAACATTAAGTATCTTTAATATATTTAATCCTTGAAGAGAAAGAAATATTTATGGGCTGCCACAACTTCCTGGCAGCATACTTGCTTCTCAGTGACTCTCCTTCTCCAGACTAATGGTATGTTCTGCAAAAGCAGAAACACTTGCCAAGAGCACAGACAGGTTAAAGTTAAATTCACGTGCATCCTCCTAAAACATTCTTGAGAGTCAGTGACTCTTTAGGACAAATTCACAAATGTAAAGTTACAATTAAAGACTTCTATCCTTTGGTTATGTATTTACCTTTTTTGCCTTTTTTTTTTGTTTAAATGAAAGCCTTAAGACACTTTAGGAAGCACGTTTCTCAAAATATTCCAGGGTCTGTTTCTTGTAACCTTCCGACTAACAGACAGGCTACGTTGTGATTAAAGCTGTACCAGGTTCAGCCACAAAATAAAGTACGACAAAACAACTTTGATGTTTTTACATCATATCTAAAGAAAAGGGGCACAACCAGTCTTAAGAAAATAAAACCCAACAAAACACCAAACGACCAACAAAACACTACTGAATTTAAAGATAATGAAAAAGTACCGCAATTATTTAATGCTAAATTGCTGAACTGCAATTATTCAATGTTTTTAAATTATTATTTGTTAGTTGTTATTAATAAAGAATTTTCAGAGTTAGGTACTATTCCACACTAGAAAAGATAAATTACAGACTCCTGAGATTCCTACCATGCTATCACAAATACAGTCACCAAGTAGAATTAAGAAAGCAGTAAATGCACTTACTATGACTTTCCACTGTACTAATAGTTCATACATTTAATTTAAACCTCTTCAATCATTCTGTTCTCCATTAAGGCTGTCAAAACATGAATTAATCTAGCTATGAACTCTCATTTAAGCAGGTGGACTTCAGACTCCCATACTGTAAAACTTTGGCTCAACATGTAAACTTTCTTCAAATATCAGAAACTGAAATAACATGTCATTTTTCATCTTAAAGAAATTCCCCTTTGAAACGTCAGACTTCACGCCACAACGTTTTAAAATAGAGCTACCTCAAATTGGCAGTCTAAGCTCAGACTGCAAATGTTGCTTAGACCTGGCCCAAGTCCCAGACATGGGATGGTCCCCTCCATCTCATACCTTCCTCATAGTTTCTCAGAAAACAGTCTCATGTACTTAGAGCACCAAGACAGGACGGCAATGTTTAGTGCCTCAACAGCCTGGTAGAACAAGCAATAGGGCATTATGTCCCGTTATTCTGTTGTCATTAAAAAAGTATTTTTACTGAAAACAGGACTACTCCATCTTCAGCTATGTACATAGCCTTGCTCACAATGAAAGTTTTGTAGTTGAAGTGCCTGCAAATGCATTTCAGTTTCTTTCGTAAGATTTATGAGATTCAAAAGCTACCCTGACCAGCAGCATTACTACTATGCTTTTATCTAGACTTAGAACAGCAAAACACTCCAATCAATTTTAGTCTCAACTCATTTTACCAGTATTGGAGATAGAAAAAATACACAGATTTAAATCCTTACACCAAAATCTGATGCCAAATTCTTTCAAGTCTTCTCAGGGTCAGCCAAGTCCTGGAAGAAGTTCTCACTTCTTGAGTGATACAATCCCTTCCCTGCCCTCCCCCACTCTGCACAATCTTGAAGCAGGACTCTAAAGCTTTGCTTTTAAAAAGACACACCGTACCAGCATTACATCTTGTTTAGGAAAGATAGAGAAAGACTAACTTCTCTACCACATTTTCAGAATGTAAAATAAATTTCAGAGAACTGTTTTTTTATCTATATACTAAATATTAAAAAAAAAAATTATCTGGATAACTGGAGGTAGTTACGCCTTACATAAATTTGTAACTATTCTTAAACAAAACATCATCCACATTAAGTACAGCTCTCTTTCAATGACAGGAAACATACAGTAATTAGCTCTCAAAAACTACAAATGGCAAAAGTATTTACAAACACTGAAGTGTCTTTTGTGTTTGATCTTATTCATTACTGTCACAATTTTTAAAAAAATGCTTTCCCAATCTCTGTGGTGCCATAGGCTTTTTTCTGCACTGTTAAATGAATGCATTCTTTACCACTTTCACTAACCCTTCCCCCGTTTTTAAAGGGAAGTTATCAAAATGCTTATTGCTACAAAAGACAGACATTCCTGGAGGCAGGATAAGTAAACATCCCTTAGAGCAGCACTGTGCACAATTCACAAGTTCCAAAACCTAGCCATGCACAAAAAAATCATGGTTTTCTAGTTCTGCCCAAAATTTATCTTCAAAAATCTAGTTTAGAAACAGCAATACTTTTTACACATATAGGTAAGAATAAAAGATTCAAACCCATATATTCTTTAGAGTGACTGCATATATATTATACATGAAAAGCTTTTTGCTTATTAACTGAAAAAAAGACAAGATTGCTGGATCACCCACATCTAAGTGAAATGTAGAAAAAAAATTCAGAAACAAATTATTTTTTGGGAATCTGAATTTAAACAGTTATCAAGCAAGTCCTGTTGCAGACAAACCATTTTGCCTCCAAAATTCGAGATTCCTGGAAGCAAAGATCCATTACCACTCACTGCTTCTGAAGCATTGACCAAAATTTTATTAAGCAGCTGCAAAGAAAGGTCTATATGACTCAATAAACTAAATATGTGATGAAAGCTTTGAAAGCAGAACAAGGAAAACCAGATATACTACTGATGGTTGGTAGAAAGCAACCTCAAAGTGTTCTTTCAGAATAGGGACGTTGTTTAAGATACTCTAAATCCATCTGTAAGTGACAGCAAGTCAGTTATGGGGAGGGTAGAATACAAACACATAACCATGATCCACTACAGGCTGCAGTTACGAGTTTGATGGTAAGCAAGGTTCTTGGATTTTGAAGTGGCAGAGAGAAGCATTCTACACAGAGGAAGATTTTGTAATTTTATTTTAATTAAAGATTCACTGCGGTGTGAATCACCACTGAGCAGGATTTTTCACAAGGCATAAGGTTTCACAGCGGTGAAGCCTGCCATCACAGCCCTGCTCCCTACGGGCCACTTTTCAGCCACTCAGCTCTGTGGTGCAGTTCTGCTACATGGTTACAGCCAGTTACACCACACCAGGTAGGATAAGGTAATAGTCACAGCCTCTACTTAAAGTATCTTAACAGCCAGTTGTATCTGAATATCAAGGTACTAGGAAACGAAAAGCAAGCAACCTGTTGTCCAAATTCACTTTACCAAAAGGATGAATCCTTGTATGATGGACAACACTACAGAGAACACGCAACTGATCCCATGCAGTAATGGGCTGAGCTAGGGTGGTCGATACAGCTGTCATCCTAAGTTCTTCCACCATATCCCTCACCCGAGTTGCAAACAATGAAAAGTTGCAGAGTATGAGTATCAACTAAGCTACCACAATTTACTCCTGGTAGGTTATACTGAAATTCCCACAGGATTTGCTGCCTATCACATCCAACCAACCCTAAGGAGGGTAGAATGACCTCTGGGACTACACGGGGTAATCACACCAACCACCCCCACCACCTCTCACTCTACAAGGTGCAAATTGCCACGCAGCACCTGCCTGTGCTGTTTTGTTCTACCTGCTCAGTTGCCTTCTCACTGGGAAAGGATGACAACAAAAATCCAATAAATATACTTTTTGGAAAGTACATCCTTGGTCAGTTCTATTTTCCTCCTTTTATTATTGTTTTCCAGTTTAAAAGCTTTCTTACCACAATTCTGTTAAATTTCAGACGAAAATTTATTTCAGATCTCAGTTACAGTAATCCAACAAAATTTTAACAAAAAAAACCTGGGGCTTAGCCTAATAAGGTGAAGGACAGGAGTGCCTCTGCGAACTTACGGACTTCCAACATCTCTTATCTGACCTTTGGCTCTGTATTGACGCCTTCTAATTTCTTCTCATCAAGAACAGAGCATGCGTACTGTTCTCTATGAGGATCCTCCAGTTTCTTTCTCTAAAGACTACTGACCTTTACAACTGGTCTTACACTTCAATATAAAGCAGAGTTTTACAGTTTGTTCCCTTCCCCCCACATTCACAGAGACTGACAAATCCTCTAAATCAGGGTCTCTGAAATAACTACTTCATTCTTGTTCAAAGCAACAGATCTGTGCTCAAGGATTTAACACAAACAGAAACCCACATCTGAAAACATTCTCACAAAAGCACCCCTCTGTTTTAAGTTTTGTTCTAAAATACATGCTTTCAAGGGAAGCAAAACACACATTAGTCTCTCTTCTGTGAGAGGTTTCTGTAAAATTTCTTGGTATCAAAAGGGCTAGAGACTGGAAAAGAGAGGCAACAGAAAGAGAAGAGTGCACAACCAAAGCAAGCTTCTCCTACAAGACAAACCCATTTTAATACTTCAGAAAGAAAAGCGCTGAAGATTACTCTCAATAAATGAATGACTTCTCATCTGTGAATCGAGTATTTCAAAACAGGTCTGTCTGGTACTGCTTCATGAAATATCAGATCTAGTCCAAATTTAAATAAGCAGAGCTGCACTGCCACTCCTGAATCACATGCCTAGGAGCAGCCAAGCTATACCAGTCCTTACTCCCCATACCCCAGTGTCTGCATCTGTCTCAAGGATTTCTGGCTTTATGAAGTGATCCTGTTGCCTGGTTGAGAACAAATAAATTCATGAACAAGAGCAGCCACTTGCCTTCCCTATCACAGCAATTACGTCAGGTCAGGACAGCTTTTGTCTTCCCAATAGCAAAGATATCTGGAACTGCAACTTCTCAACCTCCCGGTTACTAGTCTGCATGGTCTACTGCTGCAGTTTAAAGTGTTGGCTCTCAAAGCTGAGCCTTCATCTCTGCAGAGAACTGTAATTCCACACTACAGGCTGCTCAGATCTCAGCTTCTTTCAAGCACTATATGGGACACTGAAGAGACATGTTTTGCCACCAAAATAATTCTCAGAAACTATTACTGAAAAGGTACGCTCTCTGATGGTAAACCACTTACCCAGCTTTGCTCTAAGAAAGCCAAAACAGTCTGGAGACCGCCCTGGAAGCAAAATCAACACACTGATAAATTTTCCTGAGGAATAAAAAAACCAACCTGTGCCAAGCATAACTTCTTCCCAACCTATCTGGGATTCTGGGACAGGGAGTTGGAGCACATAGGAGAAGAGTTCACATTTAAACCCTCAAACTGAGCCTAAGTGAGCATAACATGACAAATGGAAGGAAAAAGCTCTTCAAATTTACTTCTGGGACTTTCCGTGGTGTGTCATTAAAGTCAAACATATATTGCCAAAATGTAAAACAGTAATCACAAAAGCAAGCTGTTCTTGAGGTTTACTGACTCTTCTGCTCATCTTATTTTAATGAATCTTAAGCATGTCATGACATGTTCCTGGGAACATATCCATGCTACTTCAACATGCTATTGGGCAATAGCCCAAAGTTAACTCGTATGTTTTTAACTTCGTATCTTCTTATCACATTCACTCCCCTTGCCTCCCCCCCAATAACTCATAGGCTCTAATTAACACACAGTCTGCAGTCCACTGAAATTCCTTCCTTACTCACAGAAATGTAATTAATTTCACTTTTAAAAATAGCATAATATTCCTTACAGAAATTTCACCTCCTTCCTAGTCTACTTTTAGGGCATAAAAACTTGCTACGTTACAAAGTACCATGGATTGAGACTTGGAATGAAATCCAAAGCCACTGAATTTTTACTTTAGTGATGTAAAGATAGAACAAAACAGTCCTGAAATTGAACCTTCCATCTTCAAAGATGATTTTACTGAATTAAATGCAATGCTATCCTGAAATATCCTATATAATTATTAACAACATATGTTTCTGTATGAATAAAACAAAATTGTTTTTGAGGATTGTTTTTTTAGCCTTTGCCATTTGAGCTGAAGGGACACTAGATATTCCAAACAACATTTATTTGCAGAGCAGACGAGTATGAAATTTTAAATCAAGGATTTATATTATTTCTTTTTTAAAGGGGATAAATAAAATGTGAACGCGATTCACATGCCAAAATGGAGAACTCATTCACCCACTGTACAGTACTACTGCCGAAAAGTTACAATCATGCAACCTTGACTAACTTTTGTTACCATTACAGAATACTGTAAAAGAAAAGCATATGCTGAAGTGTAACACTTATTGCACCACATTTAAATGCACTGAATGCAGTAAAACACCAACAGTCAACAAAATAAAGAGGTCCATGCCCAATCCCCTTATTAATCATATTAGTTACGCTTAAATCGGGAAAACTATCAGAAAGCTTTGTTTACAAATCTTAAGGAAAAATATTTGCAACATCTTTCAAAGCACACATAAAAGTAAATATACTTGTTTCAATTTCTCTCTGCCACACAAGAACACATATGCATCATTCCAAGGCACTTTTTAATAAAATCTCATAAAAGGAGGGAGCACATTAATATACTTCAAAGCCATTTCCTTCAACACCTCATCATTGAATCTACTGCCTGAATATTTTAAAGAGCAACATCTTACATTTTTATTGTAGTTATCCCACTCCTTTAGAATAAGGTTCTCCTCAAAAGAACCTTAAGTGCACTAAAAATAGCTACCTACCTACAAACTGCACTTTTGCCCATTAATTTTTTTGTCTCTGCTGAGGTAAGCAAATTTTGACTGATGACCACTTCCTGTAAATGAAGTAGATTAATAAAACATTATTAGTAAAAATATACTGTTATCTTCCCAGCTTCTTACAATTCTTACTCTTCCATAAGTGGGAAAAAAAATCCATTTCAAAACATCTTGTGCACTGAAAATACCACCAAAATAAACTTTAAATAAAAAGCTTTTGAGTAGTTTTAGAACAAAAAGCAATGACAGTAAAATACAATCATTACACAAACTAAAGCAGGAGCCGTGAACTGTCAAAACTTCACTTTAAAAAAAACAAACCAAAATTTGTACTCTTTTTTAGAGACCTAGGGGAAAAAAAGAAAAAAAAAATCAGTAGTAAGCTTTCCCTCCCTCCACCCCCCAGAAAAGGAGTTCACAACATGAACTAAAAGGCTACAGAGATCTAACGTATCTCCAGATCCTTTGTCCAAACAGAAAGGCACAGATGCCTTGATCCTGTAAAGGGAAGTTATTCTAAAAATAATAAAGAATTAGTCTCATAAGAAATTACAAATGCTCCCAAAACTACTTTTAGCTGTGTGTATTTTATTCTCTCTTAAACCAAATAAAACTTGAATACAGGCTGATTCTTTCTATCGTACACCTTCCAAACCACCCTTGGGACATGCAGGGGAACAAGCACAAATTCATGCTCAACACTTTGAGATGACTGGAAAAAACACAACCAGAAGCTGGAAGCACAGAAACCATGTTTTCAAATCCAAAGGATAAGGAAGGAAACAAGAAAGTGTTCCTGACAGAAATTTTGGTTCACTGAAGAAATAATGGGAAGGAAAAAAATCCATCAAAAAACAACTGGGAAAACAGCAGCTCTGACCTTTTGGGATCTCCAGAATCAGTATGTTCTGGCTGCAAATGGTACAGGAAACTAACAGCTACGTTGGTGAAAAACCACATCACCCCAGTCTTGAACACAGAGCTGTATTCTAGGACCCTAAGCTAGTTAAGAAACCAGCTATTGCGCGCAATGATAAAGCTGTAATTTTTTTTTTCCCCCACCAAAAAACCAAAAGGCACATTTACACCGTTAAGAGTGATGCCCAGAAGAGGCACAGCACAATCAGTTGAGGGTACTGCAGCTACACGATAAAACTCCAGCAAGCGTTTTGCACAGTCCCTTCTCACAATACTTTCCCAAGGTTCCTTGCCTCAGAAGAGCAGCAAAATTTCAAAGTAGATTTGCTAAGTAATTCATGTACACTTATTCTGCAAAAGTTTTTCTTCAGCTTTATGCAATTCAACAAAACCACTGAATGTCACCAAAGCACTGATATGTCAAATGTCCTATTCAATGTGGTTACTGCTGAACGTGGACTTAAGTGTTTGAAGAAAGCAACCATGTTACTCTGTGGTCCCCGAGCAATTCAAGTGTGGTCCCAGTGCCAGGGCTGCAACACACAACCAAACCCATAGTTTGCCAATGGTGGGGCAATGGGAGGAAGGAAAGCCGGGGAGGCTGCCATCTCTGACGTGGCTATACTGCCCTGGTGCACACCCAGCCTCGTCACATCCCGCAAAGAAACCACAGGACACCAGGCAAGCTGCTGTCCTACTCCTTCCACTTCCAGAGGTTGCAAAGTCAATACACGCCACCACCAGAGTCAGCTGAACATCTCAGATTTGCTTGGTTCTGTGAAGAGACCAGGTCGCACAAGTCAAGAGCCAACATCAGATGATCCAGACTAGCCAAGAGCAGTAGCAATGCCCAGTGCAAGTAAAACTTGGCGCCATTGATATAAGGTTGTGCCTGACAAAACAGAAATGGTACCAAGTACTGCAAAACCCACAGGTTTATTTTTCAAGGAAAGGTGGCTACAAGAACTGTATTTGCTCTAAAAATACAAATTATATCAGTCAAGATTTGCAGGCAGACTGATCGTTTCTGCCTGACAAGGGACTGGATCCTTAGAGAGCCCCAACACCACAGGACACAAAACTTCAGAGTTTCCAAGACTCCCTTCCAGGTAGGTTGTAAACTCAGAAGGCATCACCCCACACAGTAATGCTGCGTTCTTTACTCATCTTAAAATGTTATGATTTCAGTTCTAGTATCTGTGCACTTGACAATATTATTTCTTCTATGACTGTAATCATTCAGACTGTATTAAATTTCTTTTATTTCATTAAATTCAGACTTGCTATAGGGGGCACAGCTCTTTCATCCAGACTTATAAACCTATTGGTGGGACTTGACATGCAAATATAATAAAATCGTAAGAGAACAGGTTTACATTCTTTTCCCAAACAGACAGTGAGTCACATAAGCACAGCATAAGCAACTGGTTTTAGAGTATAATCACTAACTAGCAATTTCAGCACAAAACTACTTTCTCTCTCCCTTGCAAAAAGGGAAAGGACTTGGGTTGCAAAGCCTCTATAGGCAGTGCCACAGAAATAGTCGTATTTCAGCTCCATCTCTTTACAGCATCAACTACACCAAGGCACCTTTGGGTTCAGTTCCAGCAAAAGAAAAACATCATGCATGACATTGAATTCAAATAGCACTGATGAAATTCCACAATATTCCAGCCTTGTCATCCCTGGGACAGGGATTAAGAAAACAAGAGCAGGACCTTAGCTGAGTACCAAAACATGACTTGAGAGCATCCTAGTCAAAACAAATTGAAAACAAATACACCTTGAAAGAGAAAATGCCAATCTTCCTCATTTTGTTACATATGTATATGTTATATTGAGAAGAGATCACGCTAACACAAATATTAGCCAATTTCATATATATCCACAAATTCTATACTGATTATAATCACTAATTCCACCTTATTACAGGCCTTTGTTCTCCATTTTTCGAGAAGTGAGAATTCTCCAGCCCACAGTCTGTGCATCAAGCTGTACTCTTCTTTTTGAAATTAGATGTTAATTTGTTGATTAAGAATTTTGCAGGAAGTGGGAAATTCTCTCTGGCAAAGAGATAGCTCATACTCAAGAGTGGCTAGCAACTGCAACCATCTCATGGATCATAGTTCCCAGCTTCTGCTGAGCTTTCACTTCTGCAGAAGCCAGGAGCCATCATCTACTTGGTAACACTATTACTGGCTCTCAGACCCACGACAGGCCTACCTTACAAAACACCCCTGAGGAACCTGTGCCAGAGAGTGGACACACTTACCAGAAGTCCCTCCAACTTTCAAAAAGTTGGAGAGTAGCTCCAGTACCAGAGGAGAGTAGCTCCAGTTCTTTTGGGCCACCTTTGCAAGACCCATGTTCCTTTTTAGTCCTTTTAACAGTTAATGTAATTCTGTAAGTACAGTACTCCATGTGAGGTCTTCAGATCTTCAAACACAGCAACATTATTTCACTACAATTTGGATATGGGCACTCCTATGTATACATCCTGGAACGGTATCTACTTCCCTTTCTCCCTCAACATACTGCCGGTCTGAATGGCTTATTATACACTACAAGCACTACATCCTTCCCTACTAATTATCAGTACTCCTCATTATGTATTTGAACTGTTTGTCATCTCTGTATTTGCCTTTTTATGCAAAATGAGTACATTTACTTCCTCTTCTATCATCCAGTCATTGAGGAAAATATCAACAAGTACTAGACTCACTCGAGAAAACACATATGAAGCCTACAGTTTCCTTAAGTCTCACAGTGAAGTACTTCTACTACAGTTTTACAGACAACTTGTAGCAGCTTCAATCTAGGACATAGTTCCTTAAGCTCAATTATGTAGACCCTATCAGCGTGTGCCAGGAGCTCTTGTACACAATACACAGTATCTACTGCTTCTCCTCTACTCCAATATTCTGCCCCAACACAGGAGGACACTGGATTGCTTTAGCACATTTTGGTTTTGCATTACATCTCATTCAGATTAAACTTCAATATCCAAGTCAAATTCAATCTACAGCATAGGTTTAGGTTCTTCAAAACCTCAACCAAGTGACAGACCCTCCAATGCCAACAAACTGAGAAAAAGTGTAAACAAACCACAAAGACAACATGCTGTAAGAACTACCTTATTTTAAAAGAAAGTTCAACACAGAGGAGTAGAAGTCACAGAAAAATAAGTAACAATATTTCTTTTTTAAAAGAGAAAATGGGTATTAATGAGAAATTTGACAGAACCACAAAAAATTCCAACATTTTCTCAAACATCAGCTTTCTCCCCTCCCTCCCCCACCTTTGATTTTCAGAAATACTACATGCACTATTCATATTGACCCAGTCTCACATTGCATTCCAAGACTACACAAGCCTGGACAACTTTTTCCACACAAACCAATCCTAGCAAATAAAATGAAAAAAAAAACCCCAAACAAACAAACCCCCAAAACAAAACAAACCCAACCAAAACCCACACACCACACATTAAGGGCCAAGACAATCGGACAATACTTCTTCAAGCATTCCAAGCTTTAACATGGATTAATGCAAAGCTAAGACAAGGATGCCTGTGATATTAAGGCCTTAGGTTATATACGGTAAGGACAAAAGGAAGTATTTCCCTATTGGAAAGGTTTCATTATTTAATTTACAAATCACAGTAAAGATGTTAAAACAGTGTTTATACTAAAACACATTAAAATATGCATGTCGCTTTGCGTAACGTTTCCTCTCCCCCAAGTTCAGATAATATAGCCTGCTTCTACTTGTGATAACAGTTTAATATTTACATTTTGAATACTGGAGGTTGCCTGCATTTTTCCTTGTAGAAGAATTACTTTGAAAGAACTCTTCTCTGTAGTCTCATAACTGATGAACAGTTTCATTAATTTCATCTTTTGAGTTGCTGCTGTTACCACTGAAGACTTAATTTATTTCAGCATCTTACTTAAAATTTAGATATTCCTATACTGCTTTGACCTTCAATATCTGCAAAACCTTCAGCTGATCAGTGATCCTAATCCTGATGTGATCACTTCAGGTCATTTTCAGGAACAAACTGTTGAGAGAGAATTTATTTTGTTTTAAGAGGAAAATAGCTCCCTCCTCCTGTCTGTAATAATGCATAAATAAAAAGAAAAGGTTTCTCTAGGTAATGAGGCCCTTTCGCATGCTCCACCAAACCAAGCACATCTGCAGCATAAGGTCTGTCAGTAATGGAAGGGATCAGAAACATAAAGCTGCATGAAGAATCTTGCTTTCAAAAGCAACACTTAGGCTTGCCTTACAGCCAGTCAAGAGGAGTATCAAGGGAAGAATCGCTCCCTAGAGTGATCTCTATCCTCTGACTATAAAGGGAGACTGAAGAGGTAGGTGAACTAGATTTCAAACTTGTTAGTAATTAAATACAAGCAAGGCAGACCTACTCACTGCATTTAGCTGAGCATACTTTACATCTCCTCTCATCTTACTGATTGCAACAAAACCAAAAATCCCGTTTGTCACACCAGAATTATAATGGCTCATGCTAAAGAAAATATAATCATTTTATTTGTCACGCAGCAATGCAACCACCATCTAAAAACAATGATTAATTAACCATGCACAATAAACTAAAACAAAGTTCACCACTTAGTGTATTTATCTGTTGGCAGCTCATTTACTTATGCTCTCACATACTCTATTTCAACAGCATCTTACACTCATCTAAGATGGCTCTAAATTGCCATTCGTATCCCAGGATGCAGCACTTGAAGCCTGAAGCAGAACAGACACCAATGATCTGCACTTAAACCAGTCGAAAATTATTTACAAACTGCTCAAACATGCAGAACTTTGGCAGGAGCACAAAACAACTACACAAAAGGTAGTTAACAGAAAACAAACTTTAAACACAAAGGACCCACAATCCTGAATTATCTTTTCCCATAGACACTACCGTTATTAACTTGTTGGAGACAGCTATCAAAGCAGAACCACCGCTAGTTTGCAGACAAGTTCACCTACGTGACCCAAGTGTCACACTTGTAAGTACAGACACATAGAAATATGTGAATAATGCTCCTAAAACTTCCTCCTATGCAGGTAAAATGAGGCAGGGAAAAAGAAATACCTGAAGCTTGTTCTAGCATCAGTTTCCCCTTTAACCACTTCAGGAATTAAAACCAAAAAAATTACCTTTCTTTCAAGCCCAAAATGCAATAACAGTTTCCATTCAGAAAAAGTCACCATCTGACTATGATGAAGAAAAATAATGCAGGAAAGTTTTAATTAATAGCTTTAACGTATTAATGTAGAGATCATCCTAATGTATTCACATTTCTGCATACTTTTCTGTCAAGCTTACTTGACAAAAAAATAAACTTCTCTACTTGGCACCTTAAAACCACATTCTTGCTCACTTGCATCACGCAGATGTCTGAAGAATCCTAGCAGAACAGAGATTTTAATTTCACCGAAGTCAGGGGGGCAGGGGTATAACAACCCATATATCAAGATACACACACACAAACACGTGCGTAGATGCGTATTTCAATAAAAAGGTCTCCCTGCAGACTACAGATTTCAAAACCTTTAGGAACTGGTAGCACTTACATTTGGATTTGCTGTTTGAGTGGGGTTTGTTGTTGGGTTTTTTTAACTTTAATTTGATAATCTAATACTCCCATAATGTAAGCTTCCTTTTGGCCCCTCACACCAAAAAGTTCACAGAAAAGTAATGGAAGGGTATTCAAAGTCATAAAACCTAAGCAGATACTCTGTTTCTGGCTAACAATATTCACATTCAGTAACATTTTTCAACTTGCTTCTTTCAAATTTCTTAATTAGCCTGTATGATTTGACAACTCCTTTTCATCTTTCACTTCTAAATCCTCCTCATATTGCACCTCTGACAACATAACTGTAAAATCCACATCTCTCATCTGTGCACAAACTGATGTTTTCCTCAGTATCTGGGATGGATGTACACACTGAAGACTGTCTTCAGTGAGTTTCCTATGGGAAGACTACTTACTTTTGTTAAAGATGACTAAAAATGATGAAGCACTCAGATTTCATATTGTCAAAGATCTAAACAGAAAAAAAAAGGCAAGTAAATGTCATCACAAAAAACACGTAAAATTGCAGCATTCCAAAGACACTGACTCAGTCCATGTTGCAGAGATATAACAGGCTCCCTACACATAAATATGCAAATAAAAGGAACTTCAAACGGGTATATGGTCAAAAAGGAATTTTAAAAAAAAGTAGCTACACTGGCCCAAACCAGACAGTTAAGTGTTTACAGTGTTAATGAAATTACACAATTTCCTGTTGATTCGACATGCTTTTATGGTCTCACATATTTGTTCTGTTACCTGGAATTTACAGCTACCCAAGACATTTGAAATTACTTTCAGTGGTTCTCCTATCAGTGAAGTACATTTCAAAATATCCATTATAGTTGATCATTACTTTAATCCCAAATTTTAATTCAAGAAACATCCAATGAATACTATCCTAAAAAATGGAATATAGCACTGCTGGAAAAAGTGAACTGAAAAGTACCTTCAGGTTCCCAACACAATGCAGAAGCAGGCCCAAACAGGAACACAGATGGTACGACCAGCTTTCTCACTGGTCCAAGGCAAATTCTGACCCTGTGGTGCTCTCTAAGGTGTGCAAATACTGACACACATCACTGCAGCACAACAATTAACAGAACTGTTATTTCAAGACTTTCTCTCTAAAAGCGTGCAGTGCTGACAGATCCATCTGCTGATGTTCACCTCTAATACACTGCTCCAACTCTCCCGTTCAGACTCCAAGCCATCAAGTGACTAAGAGGTACTCTACACATCCAGAAAACAAACTGAAGGCAAACTCCACCTCTGACATGTTAATTTATTTGATCTTGCTAAACACCATGTGACTTCACAGTATTCTCTTCAATATTGCTATACTGTACACCATCACTGTCACCCAAAGACAGTGACCTGTCAGTCATTCTGCTTCACTGAAGAGCTCCAGGAAGCTGATGTGACATTTCTGCTTCACTGGGATGAACAACTCTCAACTGCAAGACCTGTGTATCCCATTCTAGATTAATTAAAATTAATTAAAATTAAACTTTAAATTGGAAGGAGTAACCCCTTAGGAAGATAATCCTAAGGGCCTTATTCTAGGTGGCAGGTTAAGCATCTAGAACCAAGACTTCATGGTTCTGAATATTCCAAGGTAGAAAAGCCTTCACAGATACTGTGTCCAGAATCACCCCAGCCAGCTGCATCCAACTGATAGGAGACGTTAGCAAAATTTCTGGTCACTGGGCTTGAAGTTTAGTCTCCCATAGAGGGATAGAAGAGGAGAAAAAAGAAAAAAAGTTTGAAGTCAACAATTCAGTTTCTTGAGTCTCTTAATGAAGATTCCCCCCATTTCACTACTGCGAAGAGAAAGGGGACGTCACCATACCTTAGTGTCATATAGAAGCCAACCAACCAGATATTTCACTGTTAACAGATTTGCATCACTAAGAAATACAGCCACTTCCTCTGTGACACTCACGTCTGTATTTCCATTCCAGTATCTTGAAATCAAGAGATACAGCGATTTTTTCCAACTGGCCATGAGATCGGCCAGTTCTGAAGTCTGAAGGAAAAGGGAGGTGAGAAGACGAATGCGTAAGTCTAAAGTGACTCCATTTTTCTTCTCCTTTTTGATATTAGAAAAACAGGCTGTAAAATCCTTTCTCTTTGCAGTGCAATGAAACTTTCTCTCGTATACCATGACAGTCCACATTCTGACTCCAGAAAGGGAAAGTAGTGATGAACTGTAGCACAGCAGTAGCATGACTGGTAAAACTTGTGGCTCCTCTATCAAGAGCAGGAGAGCAAGTTTGTTGTGGGTTTGGGTTTTTTTGTTTGTTTATTTAGAGAAAGAAAACAAAGATGCTCAACGGATGTCACTATCAGCTAGAAACCCTGACAAAATGAAAGACCATCTGTTTTCAGGACAAATGGCACAGGTTTATTAAAAGGCAGATCCTCTAAAAGAGATGCAAGCATTTTGGCAAAACACAGGTATATTCTTGCATATCCTGGGCTTTCTTAGAAAACCTAACCCTAAACTCTATTAAAACTTCTCTGACTGTGTCAAGACAGCCAGAAGTGAAGGCAATACCAAAAATATTCTCCTAGGAGCCTGAAACTTCTGATCTTTCTTTCCAACAGTCAAGGAAGCAGCAAAGCTTAGTTGCTCTTTGGCCACACCAGTGGGTAAGAACAGCCTAGCTACTGCCAGCTACTGCCAAACATGCACAAGGCTGTGGGATGCTTCCCTTCTCTTTTCTCTTTCTGATAAACAGGACATTGCAGTGCCTGCAGTTAAATCCAAGAACAGCCACTGTTCCACTAGCACCTGGATGTGGTGCTCTCTCTGAAGGACAAAGATGGTAGGCAACCTGTATATGTAAAGAGAACCTATTTCACTCCCAGATGATGTGGGGAAGACAGGGATCCACTAACTTACCACACAAATCCACAGCACATGCCCAGATAGGTTAGGTTAAAAGTCATCCAGCTCATCTCCTGTTTAACAGGTAAACAGAAACTGTTGGACTTAGCCACCATCTTTTGGCCCTATACCACACATAGGTTGAAGAGACCATAAAGCCACTACCACAGATACCAATGACAATTAGGGTGAGTAGATTTAAAGCCCAGAAACTCCGAGTGAAAAAGTGCACATCTCGGGGGGGAAAAAAAAAATGTAAATAGCAAAGTGGTGTCAGCAAACAGGGGAGGGCAGCAAGAATACTCCAACTAAACACCACTTACAAAGGAGAAGAGGCCTCTAGTTCAAGTACTTGTGTGCATACAAGAATCTCTCTGAGAACACACATGGGGCTTATGCCTCAAAGGTAAAACAACCCTCGTATCTGTCAGCAACCTGCTAAAGTACCTTTTTTTTTTTTAAAGTATACTTAAAATAGTATTACACTCAATACGAAGTTTGGGCAAAGATGTTACTAAGTTAATTAAATATTTCTCAACCTGTTGGATGCAGGATCTGAGCCTTGGCTTTAGACCACAAGCAACATTTGGCACAGTGTCTGTGAAAACGGAACTAGGACAGTCCCGACAGTGACAACGCAGCCTCTGGACACTGGGAGTTCAGCACCAGTCGACACCACTCATCTGACCACATCTGCACTATTCCTTCTTTCTTGTTTGGAGTCGGTCAGTACTCATCATGGCAGCTAAATCAATTTTTACACTGATCTGGATTTCATTCTATTTCATCTAATGGATTATGATTTCTCCAAGTTTCCTTCTCCTTAATTCTTCAGGTGTGGTATGTTTCTGTAGAGTTACAAACACACCTGTGCTGGTGTAGCACAGTCAAGCACTGATTCAGAGTTATTTTGTCTAATTTACTCAAACATCATAGCCTACACACAGGTATATATTTCTCCAATCAATATACTGTAAATGTTTCGAGCATTTTATCCACTGCTATTTAAGTGGATATTAGATAACCCAAAAATGCCCTCACTTCTACGTTGCCAGTACACCAATTTTACAATAATGCAGCAAAAATAACAGAGCAAAATAATAGAGCAAAATAGAAGTGCAATTCATGATGATAAAGAGCTACCTATCTCCTAAGTTGGAACTACTATTAGGATAAGGAGACATGCCTTCACCCTTAATACGTACTCCTTCGACAGACAAGAGTATGTTACTTTAATAGATAGCTCTTGCAGATTTTATTAAGCCCATGAAACAGTGGTTTATGCACTTGTCATGCATACAAACAAACAAGTGCCTAACCATCAGTGAAAGTTACTCAAAATATTGTTAGCATTTTTGCTTATTTGGGTTGAGAGTGCTTTGCGGAGCAGTAGTTTCACTCCTACAGGCACTTTCTGGTTTGCCCGGCCCCACTGCTCCCACACCGCATGCCCAGGCCAACCGCGGGGTTCAACCACAAGCACCAGCAGCCACCACCTGCCCCTCAAGAGCCCGCAGGCAGCAGAGGGTGGGTGCATGAGGAGGAGGAGAACAGACTAGCAAGACACCTTTGCTGACAAGCAAAAGAGTTTCTGCAGCAAACTGTAGAACAGCAACAGAAATTACAGGGGGGAAAATACTTGAATAAATAAGATGGCCTTATAGTATAAGATACTAAAATGTGTTATTAGAAAATGTCAACTTAAAACCATCAGCAGTGTCCCTTCAACCACTCTTCTATTTTCTTCTTATACATCCTAATTCTCAACCTGAAACACTACGCACCCAACTAGCCTCACTGGAGTCAAATTAGAAACTAGCCTGTCAAAACAAGCTATGTTTAACATGGGATTGGGGCCAAACTCTCCCCAAATGCAGGTGCTTTTACACAACGGGAATCCTACAGATACCAGCATGGCCCACTCTATTCTAAATTAAGATCTGAAAACTAAGTTGCTCACTCCCCTCTTTTTTTTTTTTTGGGGTAGGGAA
>NW_010251266.1:20014-37350 GCF_000690775.1 Eurypyga helias
GAGCTTTTCCCATTTTCCTTCATTTTTCCCTCCTCTTGTTTTAAAGAGAGAGCAAGGAAGAAAAATTCAGGGAGAAAATATAAGAAAAGCACCGTGATCTACAATTCCCCACTAATAACATCCCTCATACAGCAATGTCAAGAAAAGCTGGTTCTCACATTAAATAATACAGCGTATTCTTTCGCAACGGAATGTTCACCTACATAACTGCCTTTGGCCAGGTACACTAAAAATTTGGACTTTACTCGTGAAGTTTCAATACTGGGAAACAGATCACAAAATTCCTCAAACAATTTGAGTCTCTGCAGGGTACCTATAATTATCAAACAAAATTAGAAAAATCTAATTGCATCTGACATGTGAAAATATGGCTAAAACTACTCCTTCCAAGGCTTATCCAGATTTTATATTCCCTTTATAGAAAGGGGCAAGGTACCACTGCCAATTAACCAATCTGCACATCTCTTCCAGCTGCTCAGTGTCCAGATTATTTTGCCTTCGATTACAAAACTCTCGATTTACCATTCAGGAATAAAGAAAAGTATCTAGGAACAGTATGAAGCTTATCTGTCTTCTCTCTCATAAAACATGCTCAGTTCTCAAGTCAGAAAACTACTCAGTCTTCTGCTCTTTAAACTGGAAGAGCTAAATGGCAAACATTTCTTTTGATGTATTGCAGGTGACAATGCAAGAACTCATGAGGTCAAATTATTGTTTCAGTATTGTCTATGCCACTCCACACTCCTAAATTTGTTGATGGACCAGAACAGTAATTCCACTCATCAGTTCTTAAGAGGCTCTGGTAATATTTAGATGACAACTGAAAAAAAAAAAAACAACTCACTTTCTAAAGTAAGCATATCTGAAAGCACAAGGATCTTGTAATTAAAAATGTGTCATTACACAGGCACTCATACACAGAGCTATACAGAGCATTGCTTTGATTGTTTTACAATATATTAAGAACCATTCTTTTAAGGGAAGGTACATTAGAACACTTAAGGCTTTACATCAAATTTCAGTATTACAAATGTTACTATGTATACTAAACACTTCTCCAGTATTTAAAATTAATTAAGCTTCTAGGAATGAGCACCAAGAGATATCTTGACTGACTATATGTAATTAAGATTAGGAGATATGTATGCATAATAAAAACATTAAAAAAAGCTCCAAAGTCAATGCTAGAGATAATGATATTTACACAGATTTAAATATAAAAATATTATGTATTTTTAATAAGTTTTCCCAATAGTATCTTCCCCAGGTTTCCTCATATTCAAATTTTTATTGCTATGTATTTGCTGGCCTTTCGCCTCTTAAAAACAGCTCCTGTAATAATAAAATAACAAAAACAAAAAAAAAAAGTACCTGAAAACCTTCCATGACAAATCAAGTAAAAAATAATGCTGGTATAATCTCTGCTCTTGCACATATCTGGACTTCCAAATACATCTTAAGTTATAATATCAATATGCAAAAAATTTTTTTGAAGGTTCAATACATTCTGAGAACAAATGATCTGAAAAAAGCCTACTAGAACAGTTTATGTTCAGAAAAAAAAGATGACTATATATTAGGTCTCTTTTATAGTTTACTTTGAGTTGAACTGGTGCCCTATGCCCATTTTCACTCACTTCTGACAAAAGCATGAAAAACAACTGAGACAAGGGAAAACACGGCAAAGGTCTCAGATAATACCACTTAAACACCAAAAGCAAGAGACAGGTAAAAGGGGGCTGATGTTCTTATCAAAGAATGCAAGTGAGAATTAATATGATAGGAGTTATTTTACTTTTCCTTCCTTCGCCTGTCAATGAATCTCTAAAGCTAAAATTTTGCGCTGAATATTTGTTAGTACAGGATAGATCTTAACCAGCTAAGATCAGTAACATAAACACAAGCTGTGGGGAATTGTTAGCATATCTTCCTGCTACACAGAAGAGCAAATCCCAGGTTTATACTCTGAAAGGCATGGGTTCCTTCCTTCATTCCCTCACTATGGACAGAATGCAAAAAATGCAGCTTCTGTTCCTCTATCTAAAGTTTGAGAAGACAAACAGAACTTACCATAAAAATCATTATTCCTAGAGAAAAAAATTCTATAAGGCTACTATAATTGACATTCAGCCTGCAGCAGCTAAGAGCAAGACTTATGACTTGCTAGTAGAATGGTGGAAGGTCCAGCTGCTGGAAATAGACACACTTCAATAAGCTGAGAAGTAATTTGAGCGTTAGGAAAATAAGAAAAAGCTAACTTTGGATAAGACAGGCATATAGATAAAAACAGAGCAAAAACAAAATTAACAAGACTCAGAGGAGTCTTGAGTAATGCAAGATGACAGATTTGAAATTTCTCCCTCATAAAGTTTATTTTATTATAACTCATTTTGCAGATTTGTCCCAACAGACCTTTTCTATTTTGGGTTAGTAGCTTATTAAGTGACTTCTGTAGAAAGGTAATCATGGAAAACAACAGGACCTTTCTACCCATTTGTTTACTGGCATGATACTCACTTTTAAGTAGGCATCAAAGCAGAACTAAAATGCAGAAATTATTCTAGAAATGTTGTGCAAAAGAAGTATATTCACTACAGACAGTTACAGAAAAAGGTATCCTATACAGAAAAGGATCTTTGAATTCACCTGGACTCAAGCAATTTCAAATATATACTCTGTGAAGTATGCTATTAGTCACATTACGGATAGACACATCTTACTTCAGTGGCCCATTTAAATTAGTTTGTGAGCCAGGATCTTGTTCCATCTATGAAATATTCCATCTGTGACCTCCAAAATCTAATTCTGTGAGAAGGACCAAGAACAACAATAGCTTCCTAGATAACGTATATGCTGGATAAGAGCCCAGCAAACTACCTGAAATACCTCTTTAGAAGCTTGTTCCTGTCTTTCCCTGATGTAGCAGTTCTCTAATTCAGTTGCCTTGCTGGAAATCAGAGATAACTGTTAGCGCCCAAGGCAGTGCTTGCAAGCCTGTCTAGCAATGAACGGTGAAAAAACGACTTCCTGATTTATCAGAGCAGGCTCTGCCAACTAACTTCTCCACTGAGGCTCACAGCAACTTTGTAACCAGCTTACAGACTGGAAGCATCTCCTGGGCTGATGGTTATTTGTTCATTTCCCTGACATACAGGTACCTGTGCTGGCAGACCCCTGTGCCAGAAGCTTTCATGAATGAAGGGGGGTGGCGGGGGGGAAGAAAAAAAGAAAAAAGGAAGAGCAAAGGGCTTTGTGGCAGTGATAATCATAAATAGTCTGCTCTGACACGACCGTATCAAAGCTACTGCTTTGCAGTTGACATTTCCCTCAGAAGGCTGACACCACAGAAGTAAAGTAGAATAGGTTTAGGTCGTTCTTGCCTAACCTCTTTCTACAGGAAACCAGCACCACGCATAAACAGTTTCTGTTGCTCACTTCCAAGTGAGAAAAACATGACACTGTCCTGAACAGTCTACATTGTCCAAGACCTTAACTGCTTTTTCACATTCCCACACTTTTTCTAGAATCTCTCCATCTAATGCTGTTAGCTTCCTGTACAAAACACCTTTTACAGGCTATGAATGGTAACACTGGCATTTTCAAGAAAGGCAGAGAAGGAAAAATAATTCTGAGACAGAGCATATTCCTCTATGCCCTTAGAACAGCGAGCTGCAAGACCAACTGCAAAGAACCAGAGATATCATATAAACGAAAAACATTAAGGGTTTATAAAGTGAAAGTCATTAAACAGCATTCCAGGGAACACCCTCCTACAGTCTTGTATGGTACTGGTTGTCAAACAGTAGTACCTTCCAGGACACTGATCTCCAACAAGGCAGGAGACAGAATCAGCTGTCCCACTCCTAACTCAGCTACAGAAGGGGAATCCATGGATCTGGACATTTACTTTCCATAACAACCCTACTGGAAGGTCCTTTTGAGCTAATTGACAAAAGCTAGACTTGATGCCTAAGTTGGAAGGGACCTTAAAGATCATCTAGTTCCAACCCCCCTGCCATGGGCAGGGACACCTTCCACTAGACCAGGTTGCTCAGAGCCTCATCCAGCCTGGCCTTGAAGACATCCAGGGATGGGGCATCCACAACAGCTCTGGGCAACCTGTTCCAATGCCTCACCATCCTAACCATGAAGAATTTCTTCCTGATGTCCAATCTGAATCTATCCTCTTTCAATTCAAAGCCATTACCCTTTGTCCTATCACTACAGGTCCTTGTAAAAAGTCCCACCCCAGCTCCCTTGTAGGCTCCTTCAGGTACTGGGAAACTGCTATGAGGTCTCCCCGGAGCCTCCTCTTCTCCCGGCTGAACAAGCCCAATTCTCTCAGCCTTCACAGGAGAGGTCTCCAGCCCTCTGATCATCTTCATGGCCTCCTCTGGAATTGCTCTAACCAGTTGATATCCTTCCTATGCTGGGGGCCCCAGAGCTGGATGCAGCACTCCAGGTGGGGTCTCAGAGCAGAGCAGAGGGAGAGAATCACCTCCCTTGACCTGCAGCGGGCCACGCTTCCCTGGATACAGCCTTGGATATAGCCTAAAATATGGTTTGCCTTCTGGAATGCCAGCACACACTGCCAGTACAATTGCCCTGTTAACTCTTTAACAGGGATATTATTTACTTAGAAGATTAACAGAGACATTACTTAGAATGTCCATTAGGTAGTTTTAAGCATCTAAATAACCCAAAGCATTTGCTTAAAACGTGAGTGCTCTGAAACAAATAAAAGATGGTACTGTCAGTCTCCTATCTGGACACAGGCAAAAAATACGTTTAAGTGAATATCACACTTGTAATTCCAGTGTCTCATTTACCCACCATTCTGATCTTGAGGTCAGACCAGAGTCCTCTGCAATAGCTACTGATATCACAGACATTTCTCTGCACTGTATTAGACTGTGGTGATGTGATTTGCTGTTTCTTAAAAGGATAAAAATTTGAACTATCAACTTGGTTTAATGAAAGTGACACTATGGGTTTGAGATGTTTTGAGGCACTTTTCAATACACAATCCTACATTTTATTTTTCCCATAACAAGACTCTAAGTTCACTTGAGAACTGTTCACTAAATTCTGCAAGAATGCACAACATAGCAAAATGGATGCAAAATCAAGGGTTATATTATCCCTCAAAACAAATCTATATGTAAAAAACCAATTGGTCAATTCTGTGATATATACCTGATAGCATCATATCAGTTTGGAGATTGCAACTCATGTTTGCAAATCAAGAGTAAACATTACTTTACACTGCAGAATTAAGGGGGAAAAAAAAAAACCCCACACCCACAAAAATTCCAGAAATCTCTAGATTTCTCTGTAACAGGATGAAGGAAAAAAAAAAGAAAATAAACACAACCACACCACAACAAAACCTCATCTTCACTGCTAAACCTATTATCTGCCATATTGAGACACTTTAGGTTTTAACACTGAAATTACATCCAGCGAGGTTGAGCTTAGCAAAAAAGAAATTTCAGTTTTTAAAAGAATTGGCCTGTCAAGAATCATCAAAACCACATGAAATCTATGTTAAAAGTTTTAACTAAAGTATGAAAGATCATCATCTTCCCTAACTGGCATAGTGACTATTTAATGTCATTTAGTATGGCTCCAGCGTAAAAAATCCTTTAAGAAAAAGTTTTCCATTAAGTACAATTAACCCACTCGTACTTTTCCTTTAGAGAAAAGCGTTCCTAAATTATGACCAGACATCCCAAGATAAAAGCCTAACTGAAAGAAACTCTTTCAGTAGTTTACTCCTTTGAAGTGCATCATGATTAACCTGTGTCAGTTACATGATGTATATGCCAGTAATATACTTCTGCTGCCCTAACAGAGGCTCCCTTAACCACTTCCATATCTCTATTCAGAAAATTAGATTTTTACCATTACCTTTCTTACTGATCCAGAACTCTTCCTTTAAAAAGAAAAAAAAAATCTTTTTTTGTAAACAGTAAATGTTTATAGTTAAGTCCATCAGTAATCAAGCACATGACTACATCTGTAAAGTCTAATAGCCAATTTAAAGAACAAATACATCATAAAGGTAAATTTAAGACTACTAAAACTCAGTGATTCTTGAGTATGATACATATTTGACTTGACACAAACAAAACTTCAACTAAAAAAAAAAAATAAACAAAACACATAAGAGGCAACAAACCCTGATTTAAAACTTTCTTAGGAAAGAAATTGGTGACAAGAACTCTGCCTCATATTTCAAGAAGATTTTTACAAGCAAGGTAAGTACCCTGGACTAACTTCATAGTGTTAGTAAGGGCTTTCTCACAATAGATCTAAAGAGAAGTGCAAAATTAGAGTCATTTACTGAGCAAAAATTACACGTCTCTCAAACTTTTTATTCTGAGTATTTTAACCTAATTCAATTTATACTGTTCTGATTCTCTAAACATAAGCAGAAAACTGTAACTTAAAAATATTTATGATTTAGATATGCATCTGAAAGGGGAAGCACATGTTAAGAGCCTGCAAAATTAGCAAAACTATGCACTAACACTACATGGCATTATAAAATTATATATTAGAAAATGATCACACTTTTCAGCCAAAAGAATCTAAACAAATTTTATAAACTACAGACTTTGGTTTTCCCAAAGAAGGCTTAAGAGGAAAGGTCCCTGAGGCGCCGTGCCCGAGGTTGGAAGAGCCAGTAAACAAACCATAATTCAACACAGGCCTATCTCTGAGAAGGACGAGTACCGCAACATAGGCCTGACAAGAGTGGGGAGAAGAAAGTACAAGTCCAGAACTGATCCCCCACAGGAAAACATCCTAACCACGTTCTCATTTGTGATCTCAATAAACACTACTCACACAGGCAAATAGAGGCAGTTTAAAAAACAACAACAACAAAAACACACACACACACAAAAAACCCCACCAAAACAAAACTCCACACACACACACACACATAATCCCATTGGGGTTCTAATGACTATACACTGATGCATGCTTTTTTTTTTTTAAACATTATTCAGAGGTTTCAGAATCGTTAATACATTATGCTGTAACTGCTATAGCGATACAAGACTTATTTAGGTGCTTATGCTTCAACAAGTCTAGCATCACTACTGCCTATTTATATAGGCAGATTTTACCAAAACCCTGGGTTACAGGCAGAAAACGAGACTCTCAGAATAAGAAAAAATCCCTCTACCTGGAAGTTGAGGTATAAAGGGGGAAAGTTTTACTTCAGCAACTCACAGTGTCACAGGTACACATTATAAATCCATCCTAGCAAAAGTTACTGATTGTTGTTCGTTGTTAAACAAATATGCCGCAGATAAAGATTTGCTAGATGTGTACTGCCACAATTCTAGTCTGAAAAGGATTGAAAGGGTACAGCAGCGCTTTGACTGTGATCTGTTATACACATTACAGTAACACATGCAGTTCAGTTACGCTTATTCATTCAGAGAGCAAGCGCTCATTTCTGGTATATGCACATGTTTTCAAGGACACGCAAGAAGTTTTTCCATTTCTTTCCCTGGACATCCAGATGTTTAGATATCTACCTGTTAGCCAGCTGAAGTGGGGGGGGGGTCAATCACCTCAAGCATGAAGTGAAGGAAGGTAGGTGAGATAAATCTGGATCTTAATTGACACCCAAGGATTTAGAGCTGAGTCTGGGTATTAACTGCCTCACTTGTGAAATACAAAGAAGAGGAGAAAATGCATCATATATTACTTGAATAGACATCTTTACTATTTTCACAATAGTTTTAACATAGGTGAACACATCACATAAAACAAAAACCTTCATCTCTCCCAAGACCATTCACTCCTCTTTTAATAAAGAATTTCCCTTTTAATTGCTTCACCCTTTTCCTCATTACAACTATACTGTTACAACTAGATTACCTTCTAGTGGTAGTCATTCCCTAACTATGAAGTTACAGCTAACTCCTGCTTTCCAATCCATTTTCATATATACCAGTAATCTTTCTATGCATTTACAGGCCAAGTGTTTTTCCCCAAAATACTTCACTCCTCAAGTGAAGCTTCTTTTCAGAAAAGAAAACAATAATCGAGAGAGCAAAAAGACTTTTTCTAAGCATTTAACTCCACTGCCATTTTCTAAAGAAATCTTGGGCTGATAACTCACTTTGAAAATGGTATGGTGTTTTAAAGTCAGGAATTCTGAAAACAATCCTGTAATTTGAGCTTTATCCAAGACTTCTATACTAACCATTTTCCAGAAATTTTCTATAGCTCTTCTTACACTCCATATTCAGAGAAATGCACAATAAATTGCATGCACATGAAATGTGCTTTAATCTAGGCCTTGTTTAAAATTGTTTTCAAATGCACTACTTTGGAACAAGAAAAAGCTATGAAAACATACAGATTCAGTTTCACTTTTAAGAGCAACTTACACTGTTACAGACAGCACAGGCAGTAACACTGTGTTGGATAATCTTAGACATTGCTTTTAAGACCCCATATTCATTCACTTGGCCAAATACAGAATGCACAAGCCTTTTCTGTGCAAATACATCACTTAGCTATCTTTCAGGATTTCTGAGTGTTTCTGAACAGGAAAGTATCCCCCCTCCAACTGAAAATATTTTAAAATCTGGTCTGTTGGGATGCTC
Organism: Eurypyga helias; assembly: GCF_000690775.1. Classification (NCBI taxonomy): domain Eukaryota; kingdom Metazoa; phylum Chordata; class Aves; order Eurypygiformes; family Eurypygidae; genus Eurypyga; species Eurypyga helias. The sequence goes on from NW_010251266.1 coordinate 28,648, forward strand.
TAGCACTTGAACGCTGTAAAACACTGACATGCAGGGCATGTTCTTGTCTTAGGAAGACACTGTGTACCATCACAAGGAAGACCTGCTCAAGTTTGCTTCAGCTGCAAGGCTCTGCAACATCACCCCACTCACAAGCTACACAGAGATCATGCAGAATTTCGCAACTCCTCTCTGCTGATCTACAATGCACGTTTCACTTTCTCGTGTGAGACCTCTGTGCGAGGGTGTGGATGTAAGCTCAGCCACAGGATAGCTAAGGACACTTCATCCTAGGACTGAGAAATACTTCAATACTCTTAAAAATCAGTTGGGTGCCATCAGGAGCACAGCTAGGACATGAGGGAGGAGGAAACCAGAAGAGGAATTAGAGTTCAGAACAGGAACAGAAAAAGAAACTGCAAAGAGAAAGTGACAGATGTGTAAGATGCTGATGCAAAAGCAGAGTCCCAAAGACTCAGCCACTACAGCATGAGAAGCCTCAGATCCCGGAGTCATATCCACCATTTCTGGGTTTCCTCTTCCTTTTGGTGTACAATCAATGAACCAGGGACCACTGTCATGATGTACCTCTATCCTCTTCTAATTAATGAGGCAGAGACTATAGAAAGAAAAGAACACGCCTAGCAAGGATATTGAAGTGTCACATACGTAAGCTGATTTTATGCTTGTCTATTAACATTTGACTTTTCTATTATTTTACTTTTATAATGCTGAGGAAGCCACAGAAATGTTTTTACAAGTGCCTCTGCTTGAAATGTTTCAAGAGTCTATGAGAAGTATTTACCATTCACAGTTGCAAGTGAAGTGAAAGGTATTTCTGTTAGGAAACATTAAGCCAATGCCTCAGTTTCTCTTTATAACACATGGCTGCCACCTCAGTGAGACTACATAAAGATATGACCTTTTCAAATACATATCATAAAGCTTCCATGAAACTGTAATGAAGAAATTGGGGAGAACACATAAATCCAGAATTTACTTACAGTTTTGGATATCATGATCCGATAAAAAAGAAAAACCTCAGTGAGCAAACACCATACATCCTGTCTAGCAAATGAGGTCAGAGTCCTCTGGGAAAAAACAGCATTTGATCAAAAAACTATGTAATAGTGATATGCAGATGGAACCTGAGTTAAGATAGGAAAAAAAACCTTCATTACAGCATTTCTTAAATTCAAGATTGCCTTGAGTTTGCGATTTTAACATTCACTGAGGCAAGGGTTTATTTGTAACAGAACTTCACATGCTCATATAAACCGTGACCTACATCCCTCTCAGTTTATTAACTGAAAACGAGGCAAGTTTATGACATGGCAATACAAAGACTAAGCATCAGGAAGAACGAGGAGGTAATCTGAAACTTTTCTGTTCAATCTTAAATTGCTGGGGAAGCAAAGAAATAGATGAAAAAGAAAGAAGAGTGCAGGGACAACAAAACAAATGGTAGGAATAAATAAGGTAGATAAAGGTAGATCAGAGGGCTGGAGCACCTCTCCTATGATGAAAGGCTGCGAGAACTGGGCTTGTTTAGCCTAGAGAAGAGGAGGCTCCGAGGAGACCTCATTGCAGCTTTCCAGTATCTGAAGGGGGCCTACAAGGGCACTGGGAGAGGACTTTTTACAAGGGCCTGTAGTGACAGGACAAGGGGTAACGGGTACAAATAGAAATCAGGGAGGTTTAGATTAGATATCAGGAAGAAGTTCTTCACGGAGAGGGTGGTGAGGCACTGGAACAGGTTGCCCAGAGAAGCTGTGGATGCCCCCATCCCTGGCTGTCTTCAAGGCCAGGCTGGATGAGGCTTTGAGCAACCTGGTCTAGCGCAAGGTGTCCCTGCCCATGGCAGGGGGGTTGGAACTAGATGATCTTTAAGGTCCCTTCCAACCCTAACCATTCTATGATTCTATGATAAAGGAGGCATTCTGGGAGCACAGGAGACAAAAAAGGCTAAAAGTGTTCTAAGTTTATGTAAAACAGTGTCTTCAGATGAAAATTAAGTTCACAGCATCATGTGCCTATACTAACACTGGGAATGCCTTCACCACTTGATGGCACATAGCCACTCCTCTCTAGATTTATATAGTAACATAATTCAAAGCTTCTCGTGCTGAGCAAAGAAACCCTAAATTTTTAATAGCTAAAATTTCAAGGAATATTTCATATTACAAAACAAATAAAGGAAACATTATAAAATTAATATGTGAGGGATATGACCCCCTCAGCAGCATTGCAAAGATTTTTATCACTATCACTTCATAACACCAACCACAAATTTAAATTGGCTCCTCATAACAGAAGTACAAGGTACTACTAGGTGCCACGTTCTTACTTTCCATTAGTAATCTAGCCATTTGAAATTCTGATTTTTTGATAATTTTGTTTTGCCAGTTTTACAGTGTCCACAGAGGTCAGCCTGCTGACAGGAGTAGGACCTGAAGAGGTTTCCAGTGAACAAGTCCTGGCTGCAGAACCCAAACTGAACCCGCTCTTTAAACAGCTGTCCATCTGGTTACAAGACAGCTGTCCCCTTACCCTGACACTGCTGGACTGTCACCTCTGAGACAAATACTGAATGGTTCTTCAGAGGAGGGAGAGGGGAAAAAAAGAAAATAAAAAATGATAATGTGGGTAGAATCATGGTAGGTGCATTCAGAGAGAAGAAGCACAACACCAAATGGAATTTTCTTTTGTTAACCAAGGTAAAACTCGGTATGTCTTCTGGGTTTGATACTACAAAGCATAAGGGCAACTGATCAGGCAAGACCACTTGAACTTTGTTTTCCTGTTTCAATATTAGAGTTTAACACTGACAACTGGATTATTTTAAATGCTTTTCATGTATAACAGTTTCAGAAGCTTACCTCCTAAGTGAAATCTGTCATTCTCTCTCAGTTTTATATGATTTTTCCCTTCCAGTAAAAACAGCAACAGATATTTGAAAGTGCCACTACAATTATCAGTGACTAAGAGTTCTCACAGAAAATATGTTCACAACCAAAATACCCATAACTCAGAAGGCTCAAAACATACCCACACAGTTTTAGAGAGTGCCATGGCAAGGGCAACATTAGAGGGATGTCAGCTCATTCTGACCCTGCATTAGTCAGTGAGAAGAATATCCATTCATTCTGTACATCGTAAGTCAAAAACCTGCAGCGACATTGAATAAAACCAATGTGAAACATCAATGTTTTCCTTAGAGATGGAAAGAGGGCTAGATCTTCTACAAAAAGTTAAAACTTTTCATAAATAGCACATTATATGAGGATCGTAGGATAAACACACTAACTTCACAAAATTAAATTATATCAACAGGACAATTAAACTTTTAAAGTAAAAAGCATGTATTGACTCTTTACACAAAAATAAATAGGAAATTCTTTTCACAAAACTCCCCTCTCCTAACAACCCCCCATGAACACAGTGCTACAACAGTCTCCTGACACAGTCCTGCTCAAACTAGGCCAAGACGACTCAGTGATAACACACCAACAGCCGCCAAAGCCCCCTGGACATCAGCAGTCTTCTCCTACCAGCGGACAGACAGACCACAGACAGCTGTGGGGAAGAAACTCTGGAACACACTCTTTAAAAATGACTGGGCACATAAATGCCGAAATACACAACCGATGTGTATTTCTTGCATTTGGCTCCTTGGATTACTACTCTAGAAAGAGGGGAAACAACAGCAAACAGAACACAGGAAGGTATTGACTATAAAAACATTGCATTTCTCCTCTACACACCCAGTATTAACTGACTGCCTAGGCGTGGGCCAACCCATCATCACAGAACAACATGGCCTGCCCTACAAAGGCTTTCCTCTCTAGGATGGGCCTCGCCCCCCTGCTTCTTGCCTTGCCTACCAGAGGTGCGTGCCTGCTCCACCATGGCTAGGGCACAGTCCCGGGCTTTCTACACAGAAAACATGGCACCCCTTGTTGCCAGCAGACCAGCGTCTTTCCTTCCCTCAGAGCCACAGTGCTCTAGCTGTGTCCCAGAGCTCTCCAAAGAGTCCAGGACTAAGAAAAAAACCACAAAACATTGCTATTCAGAAGGCAAAGCTGAGTAACAATTTCATGTTGGTCACCCTGCTCCTTCACCTCACAGGCACGCTCATCAGTTCCCCAAGAACAGGAGGGATTGTCTCCCCATCACCAGGACAAGGGAGAGTAGTGCAGTGCTTTGTGGATCTTCCTCTTGACAATACACAAGCTGGGTCAGAGGGTTTCTGAAGACCCACAGCCAAAGGGAAAAGCTGCAAGATGCCACGTCTTAGAGCAGCCTGTCACCTACTGCCTTTGCCCACTCTCCCACTGAACAACCCAAGCCCGACCTAGAAACAAAATTTATCCATGTAGAATGGCATGTATCTATCTGAAGATGCATATAAACTGTATGGTCTCAGGAAGGACAAAAGGTAATCCATACTTTGCCAAGAGTGACCCTCATACTGAAACAGGGACTACTGGTGTCATAAATGCTAAGGGTTACAAATTTTTCAGTCTTTCAGGATGACCTCCATGGTTGACAAGTCTGTGGGCCAACAGTACTTCCCTGGCCCCAAAGTTCTGGATACTTGACCTAGACACTGATAGGAAATTATTTCATTTGAACTGTTCAGATAAAACAATCATTAAAAGCATCTACAAAATCTCATTTATTCTTAGAGCCTAATGAAAAGGCTACTTGTTTGTTTAGTTTTACAAGTACCTATTACTTCAGATCTTAGACCCCTTTGAATTCAGTCTTCACTGAACTACAGGATCCCTCCGGGAAACAAGAACCCTGAAAAGTGAAGCACTTGGGATGTCAGTAAACAACACTACAAGAAATTCAACTTTTACACAGACAATAGTAGAACAATGGATGTCTCTGATTAGGCTTTGGATCTTGAGACTCTCAATTTTCAATCCTTTACTCTCAAATTTCAGTTGTGCTCTTAACAATATAGCACCTACTTCAAGAAGTGGTGAAAAATGAGAACCAAGTTACTCACTAACAGAACTGTAATTCTTGATAAATCAAATTTCAGCCCTTAAATTATTTACATATGACAATTTTCTTCTGCACAGGTGTCATCCTATCAACAAGACATGATGCATTCTATCATTTAATCTAGCACGTTATTTGCAGCCTGAATTCAAAAAGCATGAGAAAAGTCACATTACAGACATCATAATACTGCAAAGACTAGAGCATGAGGTGTACAACAGCTAAGAGAATAGTAAAATTTGATCATAAATGTCACTTAAAATACTAAAAAAAAAGAAAAAGCTTTATTTTAATTTCCAGTTTGCCCTCAACGTTTCATTAATACAATTAACATATCCTTTTCATGTCTGGAACATCCACAGACATTCAGAACTATTACAGTTAGAGTGCAGAGCTAGATTATGAGATGTCTCTGAGAAAGTGCAACACATGAACTGCACATAGCTGTGAGCAGGCATCTACTGGGCTTCTTTAATTTAGAGAAACAAATGTCTACTGTATTATACAGCACTTTCTAAATGTTGTTATGCTTAGATATGCCAAAATAATATTCTAAAACTCTGCAAATGCAGAGGAGTAACATACCTAAGAGTGCAAACAAGATATTTGATATTCCTAAAACACAAGCAAAGTTACTGTTTGGCCACAGACACTGACAGGGAAAATACTTCAGATGTAAATACCCACAATCAAAAATTATGTAGGATGTATTCTGCTTCATCCCAGTGGGAATGAAGCCTCTAGGTGCTAACAATACAAGAAGTGTTACATAAGACTGCACTTAATTTTGTAACGTGCTGCTAAAAATAAGTACTGCACTGGAATCTGTTGCAGAGCTATGGACAGTTCCTCAACGTGCACAAAGAACAACTGTTCACTTGGAGCACTAGTAGATTCTATTCAGATTAGAGTTCTCTCCAGCCAATCCTAAAAAACACTGAAACATCTGAGACCAAGACAGTTAATTTGGATGCCTTAAAAAAAACAACCAGCCCCACGCTACTAATCATAAATACAGATATATTATATTCCATGAGCAGCAGAAGTAATAAAAACTAGTTTCTTATTTAAGATTTGTTCTTTTGTTTCTTAATGCTTCTTCCACACCATGATAACCCTCAACTTGCCTCTTTCCTACATCTTTTCACAACTTGCTCTCCCCTTACTCCAGGGAAAAGAGAGTTGTGGTGCAGACACTCTGGAACTCTGCATGTCCTCATAGACTGCCTGACCAGCTGCTATCCAACAGAACACATACTAGATCAGGTCAATTATCTCTTTTCCAAGAGGGTGCACTAATTTGGACATCCTTCCTCTACATACAGACCTCAAAATTGTGTGTATGACTTCAATTTGAGTCTTAATTTCCCTTTCTGATTTGTTCTAAGTTGCCATGTATATGTAAGTATAAAGTCAGTTAAATGCTTAACTTTCGAGTTAACTCAAAAGTTTGGTTACCTATATATACTTGACATATTTTACATTTTCATGTATATATACTCACTGAGGGGAGGGACAGACAAACCAGATAATCTCACAAATCACACCTCCTGAGAAAAACTGAATCAAAGCTCCGTGTTTGCCTTCTTTAAACAGTACATGATACTGCAGAATGAACCCAGCATGCATTTGCCTAAGTTAAACTTTGCTCTTCGCTCACCATCTCTGATTTTCACTGTTCCTCTTGTTTTTACCACTTTTTTTAAAAAAGTTACCTTCATCGTCATGCATCACACTGCTCTTCAGAACAACCCAACCTGAATTTATCAATATTGCTTCCCCTATTTCTTGCAGGTACAGACATAAAACAATCCAATAAGCACATCCTACTGTCAACAGATTTTACTACCACTGCTAATTCATTTGCAGCCTATGTTTTTTCTGTTCAGGCCTTTTGCTAAGTACATTAACTGCGTGGCCTGTCTACTACATTTAACGTACTGAGTTTCAAAACACACCTCCCAAAACATTTTTGTTTTAAGAACTGGACTCTGCGGATACAGGTATTCACTGGTATAGAAAAGTCCAGCAGTTGTATACTGGAACACCTACGCGCTGCAGTTAAAAGTGCCTGCTCTCAGCGAGTTACTCCTGCTTGCCAACCCAACCTACACTTGGTCATCCCAGTTTTCAAATTTGTTGAGCTGTTGCTATAAAAACTAATTCAGTCTAGTAGCGTATTTAAGAAAGGGAGGCCTGAAATTGAATCTATGGTTAGGACCCCAAGAGAACTGCCAGATGTTTTTAAGGAAAGGAAAAAGACAAACTAAAGTTTGGACTCTTTTGGAGACAAATAAAAAACTAGGATCATAGCTAATACCAACAGTTTGCAAATTCCTAATTAAACTGTTATGAGTACTACTTGCTATCAAGCACATACTGCTGGTAGTCACAATACACACCCATTCAAGATAAGGAAAGCTCAGAAGGCCACCAATCTCTTAAAAACTGTATTTTATCCTTCCAATAAATTTGAATACTTCCTGTTTCATCATAGATGTGCCACAACATACATGTTCTTATATAACTAACCTTCAATAAATCAGGGGGAAAACAAATCAGGTATTTATTGCCCAAAACATACTATCCTGCAAGTGCCAAAAACTCTCCTAAATAAAAAAGAAAAAAAAAATTACCTAACTCCCCATCATAATTGCACAAGAACCTGAATTTACCTGAACTTCCACCACAAAACAGGATACCAACTTATTCTTGCGTATAATGCTGCTCTCAATCAATCTGAACTTAAAGAATCAACTTACTAGAAGTGTACGTCCACATCCAATAAGTAAGCCAACAAATTAAGATTTCAACGTAAGGTACCTTTCTACTTTATGATGATGCTTTTGACATGTTGAAAAAGGTACGCCACACAGCAAAGTATCAAGGACAGTACAAACACCACAACAAATTAATCAAATGAAGATGATGAAGAGAAGAGGGCTGGAGCACCTCCCCTGTGATGAAAGGCTGCAAGAATTGGGCTTGTTCAGCCTGGAGAAGAGGAGGCTCCGAGAAGACCTCATTGCAGCTTTCCAGTATCTGAAGGGGGCCTACAAGGGTGCTGGGAGAGGACTTTTTACAAGAGCCTGTAGTGATAGGACAAGGGGTAACGGGTACAAATTGAAAACAGGGAAGTTTTGATTAGGTATGAGGAAGAAATTCTTCACAGAGAGGGTGGTGAGGCACTGGAACAGGTTGCCCAGAGAAGCTGTGGATGCCCCATCTCTGGATGTCTTCAAGGCCAGGCTGGATGAGCAAAGGTGCCCCGGCCCATGGCAGGGGGGTTGGAACTAGATGATCTTTAAGGTCCCTTCCAACCCTAACCATTCTATGATTCTAAATACCTCACATGATTTTTTTTTACTGCAGTTTTATAGGTGGACACAATATTGCGAGGCACCTTTGATGTTCAGAATTGTTTGTCATCTCTTCAGACTTTCAAAAGTTGACACGCTGCTTTCTTTTTGAAAACCTTTCAAATTCCCAATTCTCACACCTCAAACCATGGTATAAACGCTCAAAAAGAGAGTAGACCTTCTTCTGCCCATGTTTTTACCCTACTTAGTCATTATATGGCTTCACAGCTATTTTCCAGCTCTACACTTAACTTAAATATATATATATATTTTTATGCAATGAGAACTTTTTCACAAACTGCATTACTATTGAATGGTGAAAGACTCCAAGCATATACCTGAACAAGTTCCC
>NW_010251266.1:37374-41730 GCF_000690775.1 Eurypyga helias
CTGGCAGAGCTTTTTTCCATCATTATAATTCTCTGGCAACACTTTCTTTGCAAGGACAGTTTTCCCAATTAGAACCAAAAAATTCATTAAAAATAGTTACAAAGAATAAACCTTGCATTGTTTGAGATAGACAGACCTAGTAGGCTGGAAGGGGAAAAATACTATTCCAGTGAAGTTTGAAGAAAAAAAACGCACACACTCATACAGACAAGCACACAGTCCCCCTGACAGGAGCATTAGTGAATTCGTTTGCACTAGGACAGGCATGTTCCTACAGTCCTTAGACAGAAAAGGTAATATATGATACTGCATTACCACTGCCTGTGTTACAAAGGCAGCCTTAGAAAAACTTGTTTGCCAAGAAGTTGCCTACAAATCTAAACAAGAGTTTGTAATTTAAAATAGTTGGTGGTTGTTTTAATGTAATTAGTCATACTTCTTTTTGGTACCTGGAAACTCCTGGCTATTGTTTTCAAATACACACATATTTAGACTGTCATGAAGATGATGTGGACATACAATTCTGAAACACGTAAGGACAAACAATACAACTGCCACCTACTGAACATGGTACAGGACCACTTTGGTGTTTTTAATGTATTTAGCTTTCTCTAGCTATATATGTTAACGGCTAGTGGCGTCTAGTTCCACAGAAGCCTTGAACCATGCAAGTAAAACACAGAGAAGCATTATCCTCTTGCTACAGACTAGAATGTGGTTAAATGGCTTACCCAGAGTCACCCATGACTTCAGCAGGTAACTCAGGAAGACAGAAAGCACGCTCCAACTCTTACGCTCATGCCCAATACACTGGATTACTGTCTGCTCGGTAACAGTAATACGAAGTTGGAGCTTCCATTTTACTCCCCACAAATACACCAGCATTTTCTACTACTTTGATTTTAAATAAACTATACCTTTTTACAAATAACTTGATCTCAGTCAACTACATTCAACCATTGTTGATCTCAAATGCAGAAAACAACTGAAGGCAAAACTTTGAAAATGTTTCAGAGGTTCATTCAACTACTCCCTGTAAGCAAAAAAAAAAAAAAAATCCTCAACAACACCAGGTGCAGGATGATACTTAAAAATATCCCTCCCCCCAGTTATCCCAAATCAAAAGGAAAGCAGGAGAAAACAACGGTTTACTTACTAACAAATTTCTGATCAAAAACTCCTGCACTGCCATTCAACAAGAGAAGGATGTGTCTGAAAAAAAGTCTTCATTATAATCAAGTTTTAACCTACCAGTATAACCTGAAAGGAATCCTCCTAGGAAACGTAGAGAGTTGTGAAATGAAATATTAGCAGTGTAAAGAGCAGTCAGATGGCAGAGCAAGCAAGTCAAGGGGAAAAAATAATGAACACTTCTCTGTGATGCTACTGATAGCCAACACTATCTCAAGACAAATCGAGGGAATGGGGGGCTCAGTAACCTCTCTGAGCACGGATCACTTACACCTTGATTTGGGGCCTATCGCACAACCAGCTATTGATCTAGAACACAATACACATATTCAATTTTCAGCAGAGTATTATAACTAAAAGAGAAAATATAAATTAAAAGCAATCTGAATTTTTTTGTTGTTGTTTTGATACAGGCACAAAGATTTAAAAACCTACGTAAAAAACTCGTACTGATTAGCACAGACCATGGTTGATATACACACACTTTCTCTAAAAAGAAAATAATCCTGTAAGAACAATCTTACACATCCTACTGTGCAATAATTTCATTTGACACAATTCTTCCTATGCTGTTATAAGGCTCAGTAAAAGCACAGTTAGCTGTCAACTTACAGCATCCACCCTGAAAACTCTCACACACTAAGTTAACTGTCAACATGCAAGTATAGGTGCTTTTAAGTCAACGGGACTTGCCACAAACTTTCAGTTGTTCATATGTTTTCACAGGAACCTGGGTCAGGAGACCAGTGCAACACAAACACAGAACGTATGTACCAAAGCACATTTGGAAATAAAGGAAAAAAACAAAAAAGGCCAACCCTATTCAGGAAACACAACTGAAACAGGTCGTTTTGAATTGCTCAGTACAGCGTACCTGAGACAGCAGGATAAATATCAAGAAAAAAATATTAGCAGATCTGTGTTCTGTAGAAGAATGTTAACATACAAATTTTTGTTTATTTATACCTCATAAGCCCACATGAAGTGAAGTTAACCTAACTTGAACTTCTTGGCTTTTGACAACAAGCACTGTAATTCATGTATACACTGTACTAATAATAATTTGAAAAATGAGAATGATTGTATCGCTTAGCAATCATTTGCATCTGTAGCTAAAAAAATACTGTTTTCACTTACTATGGTACTGTACTCTATAAACTGGCACAGTGCTTTCTAACTAAGCTAACATTTAGAAACACACAACAAATACAGCAAGTATTTGGCCAAGAATTCAACATAAAAAGATTAAAAAGATATATCTTTTTAAGAACACATTTTTAAGGTGCCTTTTTAAAAAAAAAAATCTGTAGTCAAGCACGTTACAGCTTTAAGGAGTGACATAATTTTAAAAAGTTAAATACGAAGATTTACATACTTCAGAACAAAATTCTCTACTTGGAAGCTTAGGTGCACTTTCTATACTACCTCATCACAAAACAAGCAATGCAATGTTTCTCATAAGTTTCCAGGTCAAGTCAGAAAGCCAAGTGCAAGAAACCTCTACTTTGATTCAGCTATGGCGTATTTTTAAAGTTCTATTCACTTCCTGAGTCAATAACAACAAGTAAGCACAAGATATTTTTGAATCAACAAAGTTATGATACAACACTGCTTTAAAGCTATAATGAAGTTACAGCTACACAACAGCCAGACCCTTGCACCAACATGAAAATAAGTAAATTTTTTTTAAAACTTACAGAAGAGGCTAAAAATGCAATAGTGTTTCTAATTTCGGTGCTAATCTCTTTCTAGACAGAAATACATTTAGAAGTACAGCAAATACAGCAGAAATCTTTCCTGGGAGCTACCATTCCACCGCAGGCACACACAACTTTCATATGAAGGGACCGAGGTACAGACAAGATCTTCAGGTGTAAACAGCCACTTATGGGACCAGTTTTAGGATCAAACTTCAGGACATGTTAACTGCTCTATTTTTTTTTTCCCCACTTAATACTAATTCTCTAAAATTAGATTCTTTTAAAGATGAATCAAATCAAACTTTTTATATAATTCCAGGGTTGGGTTTTTGGTGAGGTGTTTTGTTTGGTTGGTTTTGTTTTTTTTTTTCCCATTCTTAGCCAAGGGCTTTTGCTTTCATTGGTTGGTAGAACTGACACACAAGTGGGTTACAATAACAATGACTACTTTGACAGCAATATTAAGTTTCTAGAAGAGACGTGTAGACAAGGTTTATCTACTGCTACTCTTAGTTTTATCAACAGCTTCCTGAAAGTGAAACAGAAATACACTCACAAGTCAAGTTAGTCAGCTCATGATCGCAAATATTCAAATCCCTTCCTAAAATCAGAAGCAGTCAACACCCTGAAGTTTAGCACACCAGCTGAATTCTCAACAACAGTAGAAGTTGGGGGAGGGCATTGGACACATACATCGTCTTCAAGATAATAAAACTGGAACTTGCAAGGTGTGTTCTATTAACACGCCACTATAAGAAAACTCAAAAGTACATTGCCAACACACACACACAATTCTTCCAGGTCCAAGCAATGATGCCTTTACAATGCATACCTAAACAATTATTTTGTTATGGTAGGTCTTTACAAGTCTTAACAGTATGAAACATATCCAAGTTTCCAGAAGCATAAGGGTTTCCACTAACTAATGTGACAGCGGGTTTGATCATCTTAAGACACCCCTTCCCCCAGCTGAAGAGTTTAGACTAGCAGCCAGGCACCAGCACCAGATGTTACTGCTGTGCAGGCACACAGGAATGTCTCCACACACTCAAGTCACGCACACACACACACATATATATAAGAAGGAGAAGCAAAAAGTTATCTTCCCCTGGGGATAAAATAGTGCAAAGTTGGAAACAACTTTCAGTGATAAAACAGACACAGCAGAAATGAAAACTTGGTGGTGTTAGGTGTGGATCAGCAGCAGAAGATGCTGATCCACATCTAACACAGGCATGTTTCCATTTTCTCATATTACAAAACCTCCAAAACAAAAAGTTACCTGTAGCATCACAAAAAATACACCCCAAACCAGAAATGCTAAATCGATGATACTGTAAGCAAATCCCTGCTTCTGTCAGGAGCACACACATACACTACCTGCAGCATAAACACTGCCTCTCACACCCTTCCCCACGGCTCCAGCGTCCCCCTCTCATCCCTAACCTGTCACCCCGGCCCACCG
>NW_010251267.1:0-6334 GCF_000690775.1 Eurypyga helias
GGGGGTGGGCGGCTGCGCAGTGACCCCCCTGCTCTGCTCACCACAAACGGGGCACAGCTGGTGGGACACACCACAGGGGCTCATCCTGGCAGGGCTGCAGCCCACGGGCCCTGGAGGAGGCTGAGTGTGCCCCAGGAGCTTCCTGGGGCAAGTGCAGCGCCCAGGGGTGAGGAGAGGCTCCGGGGATGGAGATGAGCCAGGATCATAGAATCACCGAATGGGTTGGTAGAATCACCGAATGGTTTGGGTTGGAAAGGACCTTAAAGACCATCCAGTTCCAACCCCCTGCCATGGGCAGGGACACCTTCCACTAGACCAGGTTGCTCCAAGCCTCATCCAGCCTGGCCTTGGACACTTCCAGGGATGGGGCATCCACAGCTTCTCTGGGCAACAAACCGGGGTGTCAGCCTGGCTGCTGCTGGGCAGCCGGCAGAGACCCAACATGTGCAACACCAATCTGCCGGGGAGAGGGCAAACTGCTGCTGCGAAGGGAAGTGCTGCCCTGCAGGAACCTTACCTGGGGCTGTAGGAAAACCATCAGCCAGGGCAGGGGGGGTGGAGTGGCGCTGGCAGGAGGAGTCGGTGTCCATAGCAGCAAAACGCTGGTGTGGGTGGGATTGCCGGCTGAGCCTTGCACCTCAGGCCAGCATCCTCACGGAGATCGGGGACTGGAGCTGGTCTGCCCTCCCTGCCTGGGCCGCGCCGGGTTAACAGAGCCAGGGTGGGACACCGGGTGCAGCGCTACCTTGAGCCTGGCACTGCTAGTACCCCAGAGGGGTCCCCATGCTGCTGCCCTGTGCTGACGCTCAGTGCGGTTTCATCACAGGTAAGTATTTTAACTGGAAATTTCCAAGGCCAAGCTGGGCCCAGAAGGTGAACGCAGATGTACCATAATAGAAATCATCGGTTGCCATGACGACCTGCTCCACCAGTGGGTCGCAGCCACAGGCGGTGGGAGCTGGGAGCGGACGCAGCACCAACAGCCCTGTGAGCAGGGCCACTTAACCCCCACTGTGCAGAACACAATTGAATTTAGCCCTAATTTCTGCCAGCGCAAGGGAACAAAATTTCCCTGCAGATTTTCATCCTGCTCAGGCTGTGGGCCCCGGAGCCTCCACGGCTACTGTCCTCTGCCTTGGTGCTCCATCACAGCCTTATGGCTGCTGTAATTACAGCCAGTTGCCCTCCCCTGGCAGCACCCTGCACACATGCTGGGACTGAGCCCGGAGCAGCCCGCACCGCTCTGCGTGGTGCAGCACACGCGGCGTGACTTGGCATCGCTCTGCCGTCCCGCAGCAGCACACGCACCGGCCTATGCCCACCGCTGGGTCCTGCACCGTGCTGCTGAGCCCCGCGTGAGCTGTGCCACGCCACGCTGCGTTGTGCCATAGCGTCGTGCCACGCTGTGCCGTGCTGCACAGCATCTGACCCCCCGCCATACCTGTCCTCGTCTCCAGCTGGTGCGCTGCCCATCCTGCTGCCCCGGGGCTGGCTGCTGCAGGCAGTACCCCCTTGGCAGAGGTCCACGCTCCTTGTGAGCCCGTGGGGCAGCCCCACAGCTCTGACCCACAGCTGAGCTGCGCCCCTGCCTGCCCATGCTGGCCTGGTGCTGGGAGGACAGGGAGGCCAAACTGGACCCTCTGCTTGGTGAGTCGGCACTGCGCAGTGCTGGGGGTGGGAGTTGTCTCACTTTAATTACTGCCGTAATGTTATTCTTTTCAGTGCCACGTTAATTGAAATTAAACAGCTGCCACGTTCTAGCTGGGACAAAAGTGAATCCTTTTTCATTCCCCTCCGGTTTAATGAAGACTGACGTGCTGAGAGAAAACAAAGGCGATCCAGCTGCTGCCTCTCGCTGGCACACGCACCAGCAATTACCGGGGACCCCGTGAGCTGGCGGATAGGCCCCAGAGCACCCCACAGCTGCCAGCCCCAGGCAGCCCAGCCCCCATGCCCTGGGGTGCTCCCACCCAAAGGGTCTGGCTGGGGGGGCACACGTCACAGGGTGCACTGGCACGGGGGCGTCATGGAGAACTGCGGCGTACCCGGGTCTGCCGTGTCCATCCGGGCTTTGATCCCGTCTGTTGAGAAGTGTCCAGCCACCAGCCATGCCCCAGCACTGCTCCTCAGCATCCTGTCCCTGCGGGCTCAGCCGGCTTCAGCCCCCTGACATCCAAAGTCAGCCCATACAGCCTGAAAGCCCGAGCTGCGGCAGCAGCGTTAGCTGAGGAGGGTGTCTCTCTCCAACCTCAAGGTTTTTGTGTTTTAGGACTAAGAGCTTGCTTGTGATGCCATTCAGTACTTTAAAATATGCAAAATGAGGCACTGGTACAAACCTCATTAACACCCGCCTCCAACATCATTAAGATGTTTCCAAGAAAATTAATTGAGAGACTCATTAAAAATAAATTAAGAAAAATGTGTTGCAGAGCGCCTGCTCTGAGCTCGTAAATCACGGCTCAAAGCTCCAGGCCGCTGCACAGACAATTAATGCCAGCCAATTTGTTTTATCCTGACTGCGAAAATTAGAAAGCAGACATGGAGATTAGATTAGGGATGTCTGTCAAGCGGAACTTGGAGTGAATATTTTAGGATACAAAATGGAAATCAGGAAAACAAAGCTGGGTCTTCATTCGGAAGAGTTGACAGGCAGAGGTGGGGAGGGAGGAGAGAGATTTAGATGTTTTCTGTTTCAAGGAGCGGCACCATGTCTGTGTTTCGACACACACCCACCTCGCGCTCCCACCACCAGGCAGCTCTCCGTTTCCATCGGCGCATCCCCGGTCCTTTGTGGCTGCGTGCACAGGCACCGCCTGCCTCCTTCGGGAAGCGTGAGCGGGCTTTGATGTCGCTGCGTGTTACACAGCCCGAACCAAGATGTCGCCTACGTATACGCTGATTACACACTTGGATTGGCAAACGCAGCACCACTGGGTGAGCCCGCTGCTTGGGACTTACCTCTGTGCCGTTAGTACCCCTTTGTCCATCGCCGGCACCTTCCAGCGGAGGATCTCAAACTGCTTTATATTCATGAACTGAACCGCAGAGCCCTTCTGCAAAACGAGCAAGTGTTATTAACCCCGTTTTGCGCAGGGAAGCTGAGGCAGAGATAAGTTAAGGTCTTGCTTGTGACGATGTGAATGCAAAAATGGCTTGTGCAGCAGCAGACGCTGCATTTGCACACACCAGTAGCGCGTCGGACACGCCGAGGGCTATTTGTGCCGCTGAACGTCCGGCGGTGACTGCGGCAGGATCAGCCGTGGTGCAGATGAGGGGCAGTTTGCAAACACCCACACAGAGAGCTGACAGAAGCACAGGTCAGCGATCAGCTGTGTTACAGGAACAGATCTGGAGTGACCTGGGGACATGGCCCTGGAGCAGATGCCACCTCTTGCCCCTCTTGCGGCCCGGGGAGCAGAGGGGCAGCTCCCTGTGTGTGCCGCTGCCAGATGTTCTGCCCCACAGAGCCAACTGCTGCTGGCCTCCTCCGTGGCTGGGTATTATTCCCTAGCAGCCATCCTAAACGGCCAGTTTTTAGAAAGGGATGATCATGCTTTTGCACACAGGAAACAGGACAGGGCAGATTTAAATGCTTGTTTTCTTTGCTTTCTTACCTGACGCTGCCTGGACGTGTCTGATGCTCATGTCCCGAGGTCCAGCTCCATGACACACTTGATGGTTTTGAGTGGTAAAGGAGAACTCTCCAAGTACATGAACAGTTTAAGAGGTCAGAAGTCTCCTCCTGCCTTTTAACCTGCCTTTCTCCGACAGCCCCTTCTTTACTGTCCCCTCCACAAAACGGAGGGGATGCTGCCTTTGTGCAGCCACTGTATGTCACTTCAGTTAAATTTCAGTATTTAATGTGTACATGAATAATAAAATCACATACATCCCCCCCGCCAGCACTGTCTGGTTTTCACCAGATACATCTACTGGCACCAGTGGCACAAGCATTCTGACGGAATGATTTCTACCGGAAGCACCTTTTAACGTAAGGAACTTCTGCCTTCCCACATTTGTGTACATGCTCCCCCCTGAACCACTGCTTCGTTCTCTCCACGGGGGTTCCTGGACTGCATGGGCTCTGTACCAGTGCCCACACACTGCTGTTCAGCAACTGGAGAGGAAAAATCCATTTGGAGTAAAACCCAGCGGGATCACTTTGGCATGAGCAAGCTCTCGGAGCAGGCAAAGCAGCAGAGGCTAGTGAACTCTTCCAGCAGCCACAAGGCACCTACGTCAGAGCAGATGACAAAATTATCCAACTCATGGAAGAGAAAGGCATGGAAGAAAACATTAATGACAAAGTCATGCACACAGGGATGCGGGGACAGCACAGACGTACCCCATCCACTCTGGATGCTGCGCAGGCAGAGGACAGGTCACTGCCAAGACGTGCAGTCCTCTTTCAGGAGCAAAGCACAGGCATGCTGCAGCAGTGCGGAGACCCGTCCCAGGAGCACGGGCTGGGTGGCCGACGCGGCGGTCGCGGAGATTAATCATCGGCTTGTGGGTGCTCAGTGGGAGCGGTGGGCTAACGAGTCGACGCGATGGCACATCTTGAGAAGGAGCTGTGGTCTCTTGGTGGTGGCAGGAGCTCTCGTGCTCCTGGCGCTGACAGTGCGGGGGGATGTGGGAGCTCCGGGAAGGGCCCCAAGAGGAGCCACAGGCACTGCCTCAGCCTGCAAGACTCAAGTGATGCTGCGTGCGGGGTTCAGTGGAGAGGAGTGCGAGGGGCAATTTGCTCACACATCTGTACGTAAGTGGTTTTGCAGTCGATAACAGACGGCTCTTAGATCTAGCAGGCGAAAGTACATCTCCATCGGATGACTGTAAGATGAAACAAGCCACATTTAAACTGGGAATACAACATATGCATTAATAGTTAACTTTTGGCAGAGTAAACTGAATGCTGCAGGAGATGCGCCATCAGCAGATACCTAAAATGAAGCCTGGACAGTCTGTTTCCACCTCTGTTCACCCTGTTACTGATTCCAAAGCAGACATTGACTCTGGTGGTCCTGTCATGGGGTGGGAGACACCGTGCTGGATCTTCACCACCCTCTTTGGTACCCTCAGCCAGGCACACTCATCCCTGGGCTTGTCTGGGGGCCTGTTGCTGGGCTGATGCTTAAAAGGTGTGATCCAGGCTCTGGGTAAGCTACTGCAGAGCTACTGAGCGGGATTCTTGGGCTGAAGGCTTTGTTCAGGCTTTCAGTCCCACCCAGAGGGGATGTTTGGTGAGCTGAGGTTACATGCCCATCAGTGTTCGCAGGCTGAGGGGAGCATGGACATGATCATGTCACACTCAGGCTGAACTCCTCAAACACGTCTGTTCTGCAGCAAAAATTTTCCATGCTGAGCCTATGCATGAAGATGCATTTAATTCAAATGTTTGATTAACTTCCTTTTCAAGTATTTCCGAGTTACAGAATGAGTGGAAAAATACTCGTATGTAAAAAATTACTAGCGTTAAAAATAATTCTAACCACAGGAAGAATAGTGCTGTTTTTTAGCTTAAACAGGCTTCATCCTCATGTGGCCTAACTCCTTCCCCAGAAACAAACACTTGCAATACAACAAAAATGCTTTAGAGCATGCTCACATGGTATAGGGTAAGCCTATGGGGGGAAACACGGGATGGTGGGGGAGGGGGGAGAAGGAAAAAGAAAGGGGAAAAAAAGAAAATGAGAGTAAAATCTAAGGGAACCCCAGCCTGATCCCACTCCCTTCCTCTGTCTGACCATGGAGTGGCCTGTGGGTGTCATCACTAAAAAAGAAACCTTAAACAGAACCCCCGCCCCCTCATGCACCACAGAAATCGAGCACGTGCCTGAGAGCTGAAAAAAGCTGAAAGTGGCAGCTGCAGTAGCACCCGACCTCCCAAATTTAAACTCTTTATATGAAAAAGAAACCTTAAACAGACCCCCCCGCCCCCTCATATGCACCACAGAAATCGAGCACATGCCTAAGAGCTGATAAAGCTGAAAGTGGCAGCTGTAGTAGCACCCAACCTCCCAAATTTAGACTCTTTATACTTCTTAATTGTTCTGCAACTTTTTAGCTGTACTTGGTGTGTACGCTTGTTCACCGAGACCAGAGATAGTGCAAAAGATGCCTCTCCCCGGGATGCACGTCCCCTCCCGCTCGCCTCATGGTGCAGTACAACACCGTCTGTCTCGGTGCAGGGGCCCCAGCACCCACTGCCTGCGGGATCCCAGCAGACGCACCCTGGGCTGCTGGACCAGGAGGTCCCGGCTGCAGAGGGGCTGCTGCGGGGACGCCTGTGCCGCAGGTCTGCGCCGGCCCTGGGTCCACGTGGAGAAAGTGGCTA
>NW_010251267.1:6361-7511 GCF_000690775.1 Eurypyga helias
GGGTTCAGCACTCAGGCTGAGCGTGACTGGAGGCAAGAGAGAAGCATGCTGCAGCGTGCCAGCTCCCGGCTGAACGGTTCCTGAGAGCCCAAGCTGGAATTTCCAGTGAGCCAGAGAGACAGTCCCCAAAACGGGGTAAGAGGATGACAAGAAAGAAGCCACAAAAAGCTGGGATGCTCAAAAGAGGTGGGAGGCAGAAAAAAGGCTGGGAATATGGCAAGAACTTAAAGGCCAAAAAGAGGTGGAGGCTGACAAAAGATGGGAGGACCAAAAAATGGTAAGAGGTTAAAATGAAAGAAGGGGCTAAGAAAGGGTGGTGGGGGGGAAAAAAACGTGGACAGAGGGCAGGTGGAGGCTGAAAAAGAATTGCAGGGAAAAAACCAGAAAAGCAGAGCCTGGAAAAAAAGCAGGAGGCCAGAGGGAGCTCAGAGGTGAGGAGGCTGGCCAGGAGGCCAGAGGGAAGTGGAAGGTCAGAAAGTAAGTGGGGCCAGAGAGTGGATGGGATCAAAAAAGAGGGGGATCCACAGCAGTGTGTGGCAGAGTTGGCCACAATAGGTGAGGCTGGGAAAGGGTGGAGGCCAAAACAAGAGAGCAAGGGGAGGCTTAAAAGGAGTGGCCACCGGTGTACAAGAGAAGGCCAAAAGAGGCAGGGGCAAGGGTGAGAAAAAGGGGTGGGGGGTTGAGGCCAGATGGAGGCTTAAAAAAGGACAAAGGATGAAATGGGGGAGGAAGTGGCAGTCCATAAGGAGTTTGAGGCCAGAGAGCAGACTAAAACCGAGTGTGAGGCCAGGAAACAAGCGTGAGAGGTGTAGCAAAGGGGAAGGAGCGGAGGGAAAGGATATGGAGGCTGAAAAGGCAGGGGAGGCCCACACGGGATAGGGGATACGGGCAGGGATGAGGGGCCAAGCAGCTTAAGGCAGGCAGGAGGGGATCTGGAGCCTAGAAGAGAAGGGGAGAGGGAGGCCAGAAAGCAGAGAGAGGCCAAAAGGGAGGGGAAGGTCTGGAGGGGAGAGGGGAGGCTGGAAGGGACACGCTTCTCCTGGCAGTGTGCTGGGCGCTGGAAGGGCAGGGGGCGGAGGCCCCGGGGAGCAGCAGGCCAACGGGGCAGGGGGCGAGACTGCGGGCACAGGATGAGGCCCGAGGGCAGGAG
>NW_010251268.1:0-242 GCF_000690775.1 Eurypyga helias
GGGGTCGAGAGCAGCTTTTGGGGTGCTCACAGCTGGGTCCTGCTCACTGGGTGCTGGTGCTGCCCTGCATCACGGGTGGGGGGGAAGAAGCTGTTTTCGGGGGAATGCCCAGAGGTTTTGAAACCCCCGTCCTTGGCGATTTGCATATCTCATGCAAACGCTTGCCAGGGTTGGGCTAGAGCCTGCGCAGGTTACTGAGCCAAGCTGCCTGCACGGCAGGGCAGGAGGGGCGGCTTTCGGGA
>NW_010251268.1:254-699 GCF_000690775.1 Eurypyga helias
GAGCTGCCACCCCCAGCCCCAGCCATAAGCTTCCTGTGAAGCTGCCGTGGAGCACGTGGGCTCCGGGGATGGGAAGCAACGGGAGGTGAATAACAGCGGTTTGCTGCTGGAGGGGAGAACACGAAGGCTGTGGGACGCCTGGTCAGAAAACACCTTATACTGTCGGGATGTGGGAGCAGTAACGGAGCTGACGGAGCTGCTTAGGACATGGATGACATCACCTCCCATTTCCCTTTTTTCTTCTTTTCCCAGAAATCAGGGGAGCTGGTTGCTGTGAAGGTCTTTAATAACGCCAGCTACCTCCGGCCCCAGGAGGTCCAGATGAGAGAGTTCGAGATGCTGAGGAAGCTGAACCATAAAAACATTGTCAGATTATTTGCCGTGGAGGAGACGGTAAGCGGGACCTGAGCTCGGAACCCGCTGTGCCGACTGGGCCAGTGGCAGG
>NW_010251268.1:775-1688 GCF_000690775.1 Eurypyga helias
CCCCGCCGCAGGGCAGCAGCAAGCAGAAGGTGCTGGTGATGGAGTACTGCTCGAGCGGCAGCTTGCTGAACGTGCTGGAAGACCCGGTGAATGCCTTCGGCTTGGCCGAGCCGGAGTTCCTCATCGTCCTGCAGTGCGTGGGTGAGCGCGGGGGTCCCTGTGCCCCCAGCCCGGGTCAGGCAGCTGCCTGCCCCCTCAGCTGGGTGCTGGTGGGACCCTGTGGGTGCCAGCCCTGGGCTGAGTGGTCAGAAATCGCACCTCCGCACGGGATGGGTTTGCAGGCTCTGTGTTCAGGGGGAGACAGAGGGTTTCTCCTTGCAGAGCAGCTCTGGGAAGCAGCTGTGGGAACAGGCTGTATCCCACGACAGAGGAGCATGAGGGCAGTGCCCTACCGTGTGCTCACTCATCCTCTCCATTCTGCCAGCCACACTGATCCCCGTTTAAGTGCAACCAGCCCTGTAGCTTGTCCCCTCTCCGTCCCTTCTCCTGCTCCTACATTTAAACAAAACCCGCTGGACCGAGCTGCTCCAGCCCCACACCCGAACGCTGCCTTCCCCCTTTGCCCAGTGGCAGGGATGAACCACCTCCGCGAGAACGGCGTTGTCCACAGAGACATCAAACCCGGGAACATCATGCGGCTGATGGGGGAAGACGGGCAGAGCGTCTATAAACTGACGGATTTTGGGGCCGCCCGAGAGCTGGACGATGACGAGAAGTTTGTGTCTGTCTACGGGACAGAGGAGTATCTCGTGAGTACAGCGTGTCGCCAGCCTGGTGGTCCCGGGGGCTCCGGGGGGAAGCTGCTCCCCATCCCTCCGTCCAGCTGCTGGGCAACTGGTAGAGAGCGGCAGTGATTTGGAGAGCCCAGTCCCAAAGAGGCCACGTGTTCCAAAGCCTGGGGAGGGTGGCTCAG
>NW_010251269.1:0-833 GCF_000690775.1 Eurypyga helias
CGCCCCTGCCCACCCCTTCGTAGTGCCCTGCACACACACAGTTACCAGTAGACCCTCTTCCAGTCAGGAAGGAACGGTTGTGCGTCCCACCAGATAGGAACAAAAATGGGCCTGAGCCAGAACACGCTGCCCCGCTCCTTCTCTGAAGCAGAGGCCGATGATGCTTTTGAACACGCTTCCCCTCGCCTCATCCAGAGATCGATTTGCAGGGCGAAGGGAAGTGACGGCTTGCTACTGCTCACCTCCGGTGGTTTTTCATCTTACTGCAAAAAAGGTGGCACGTCCAACTACAAGGGATTGTTTGGAGTGTTTCTACCTCCCACCAGCTCCCAACAGCAAGAAGAGGGTGTGCAGCCAAGCCCCACTTCGAGCATCGCCCTGCACAGTTGCAACCGACTTTGATGCTGTAAACGCTTCTGAGAGTTTTGGCAACACAAGATGTTTTAACCTAGCTAGAGCAGAAAGGGAAAAGCAGAAGCCTTGGACAGAGCCACGTGAGTGCACGTGGTAAAAATCTTGCTTCGGGATGAAGTTTGTCTCGAGGAAGGGCGTGGGACTGGGATATGAATAGACAGGGGCTGACAGCACCTCTTACTGTCTTGGGTTAGGTGTAATTATCTTACCACTTTTTACCACTATAAAACCTGCAGTGTTTGGCTGAAATCACTTGTTACCGGGCATATATTGGATTCCTCCCCTCCATCTGAGCAATTTCAGAGACACCGTGTTCAAGAAGAGTCCACATCTTCCCTCTTGACTTTCCTCAAGTATCACAGTAAATTTTTTTCATCTCACCAAGGCAAAAACTCGTCCAACACTGGCTTTTAAAAGTA
>NW_010251270.1:0-26751 GCF_000690775.1 Eurypyga helias
GGCAAAGCCGCCTCGTCCCCATCCGCCTCATCTGCTCTAACCGGAGGGGTTCTGGTGTTTTTCTGCAGTTTCGGGTCACCTTCCTCAGCGGGCTGACGCCCTCGGGAACGCGGGGAGGGGGCCTAGCCAGGAGGAGTCAGCGTGAGGCTCTGAGGGTGTCGAAAGCCCAGAGTCAGCGTGAGGCTCTGAGGGTGTCGAAAAGAGCCCAAAGTCAGCGTAAGGCTCTGAGGGTGTCGAAAAGAGCGGAGGAAACTGCTGGCGTTCTCCTGCCTGGGACCCGCGGGCGGAGAATCCTCTCTCCAGGCGTGGACCCTGTGGGGAAGAGGCCGTGAAGGCTGTGGTGATACCATTTACCTTGTCCCCAGTATAGACATTTTGTGCTAAAATGCCGTTATGGTGGGTTTTTTTCATTTAAAATCGCCGTTAATAAGATCAGTATTAATTATTCAGCCGACGCAGAGGATAGCCAGCATTATTTTCCCTTCTATCCCACGGAGAAATGACAGAGCATCTTTGTCCGTTGCAGGTGATTTTCACCGGCGCTGATGTGCCCAGGAGTGTGTGTGTGCGTGTTCCGTGTCTTTCCAGGCATGTCCTCTGTCCTTTTCAACAGAAGAGATGTTCGAACGTGTATCTCAATTTTGTCCTGTTATCTTTGCCTCAGGGGAGATGGCTGATGTGTGAAGAGTGAGGAAAAAAGATGTCCAAAAAGACACAAGTGGGAGAATCATTGAGCCTTTTTTTTTCTCGTTTGTTAAACAGATTTATTTACTTTTCCTCAAACATATTCATAACTTTAAATCGGGTACAGGTGTAAGATAACATCTTCATCCCGCATTTCAGCGTGTTTCAAAGGAAGCTGTATACCCTCCTTTCAAGCGTAGTGAAGGGGGGGCACAGACAAGTTAATGGTGTGGCCAGACTCATTCAGCAAGGGGTGACAAGATAGGAATGGATTTGTGCATGGTGACCTAGGCCAGTAAGGCAACTGTTAGACAAGGTTGCCTTCTGGGTGGGTTAATATTTGCAGAATACTCCTTAATTGTGTTCCACAATCTGGAGAATCCACAGATCCCCGTTAACTGACTCTGGCTGCCCTACATATCTTAGGCAGGCCGTATCAGAGCAGTCATTAATTAATCCCAGGGAGAAACTCTCATCTCTGCTAGCAAAATAGATCTTCATATGCAACCTGCCTGCCATCGCAGCTGAGCCACAGGCCACCAAGGAAAATCCACTGGGCCTCTACTCAGTATGACTTGCTTGATTTCAGTGCTCTTCCTGGAGAATGCTGTCAAATGATTTCTTTTTTTTTTCCCTCTATCAGGATAAATTGCTTGGGTTTGGGAATGTATCAGTAGTCATAGAAATGCCATAAATAAGGGGCTGAACACATGAATTAAGGTTCTGTGAGTGATGGGTGGGAGGAGAAAGGGGAAAGGCATAAGGACAGGAGAGTAAGGAGGCAAGAAAAGGAGGCAGCCTTTCCTTGGCATCGAATGGAGGGTAGCCCCTTGTGGTACAGAATCTATCCACAAAGAACAGAGCCGAGATAACCAATGGTCACAGACATTTCCAGCCAGGCAAGGCTTCGATTCACTGTTGTGTGGATTGCCTTTGAACCGAGTATTCAAAGTGTACCTTTGTGTGAATCGATTTTACTCCGGTGGCTGAAATTCAAAATTATTTAAGCTGAAAATAAGAAAATCTTACTAACTGAAATCAATTTTAATCTTCTCCTATGCTTGCGCTTTCTTATTCGCAAAGGAATGTTCGTTTTCCTTTACTGGTAGCATTAAAACATGTTGGTCTGTCGCTACATGCAGCCGTGGTGGTAAATTCAGTAAGCAGAAGGCTCTTCTTAAATATTTATGTTGTTCTATAAACTTAATGTGCAGATTCTTAATTTTTATGTGTTAGAAAATAGTCTCTGATTATAGAGTTGATTTTTTTTCCCCACAGTATGTGTCAGCTTGCATTTATAAGAAAATAAATCTGCATTTAAAGCTTCAGCATCTTGATTTTCATTTTTTGAAGTTAAAAACCATCCGAGTATTTTTTCCTTCGTATATCTACAACTTAAAACATTAATCATTCAAAAATCAAAATGACACATTTAAGAAAAAAAAATCATCACTTTTTTTCCAGTTGTCAGCTCCTTCAGAGTTGTGGGATTAGCACGTCGTTCTTCAACATCTACTTTTTTATTTATAGATTGAAGAGGAAAAACGAGATTTCCTGTTTTTATAGCTCCCAGATTGTGTCTTGGCTTTGAATGAACTAGTTCAATTTGTTGAGATGAATAGGAAACTCTGCATTTTCAGAAAAGGCTACTTTTGTCAAAAGCTGATCTCACGCTTTGCCAGCCTATGGCTCAGCTATTCAGCTGATGACAACTGCCAGTCCAGTATGCTGCCATGCTTTAAAAATCCTGGCAGTGGTATGTACTGCCTTAATAATTCCTTATAGCCTGCTGTCCTTCAGGGGGTCTCTGCCCTCCCATAGCTCGTAATCCATGTTGGCAAGGGGGAAAGTCTCAGATCTGTGAAATACCAACCAGATGTGAGAAAACAGATGGCTCCAAACAGGAGAGAAAACCTCCATAGGACCCAAACCCTGGGAGAGGTATCCCTGGGGCCAGCAGTCTCACAAGGAGGTGAGAGCAAAGGAGATTTAATGAAAAGCATCTCGTGCTAGAAATAAAACTTGAAGGTCAAAGATGATTTCTGACAGAAGGTTTCTGCTAGTTAGCCTTCAGAGGAAAAAAAAAAAAAACCTACAGGCTTCCACTCCAGCAGCCTCTGCTTTCCAAGAACCCCACTCTTCTGAATGATCCAGGTTTGTATCTTTCTTCTACTGGGATACCAAATTACATGAAGTGCAACAACACTAATTCCTTCTCCCCCCATACCTATTACAAGAAAGGCCCAGATTGAGCCAAAACCAAAGGAAAACCAGTGTGAATTTCTGTTTCTTACCTCTGTGGACCTTTCTGTGAGATTATGCCAAAGGCCTCTTCAGAAATCCCTGCTACTTTCACCTCCTGTCTGCATTGTCTCATGGCAGCTTTTCCTTTCATCGTTCTCTTTCATGGCTTCTGTTTTCCGTGTGAGAACACCTCTTGGTCAGCCCCAGCTGATGGTCAGGCCCTCTGGTTGAGGCATCTCTTTAGGGACCTTCCCTCTGGAAAGGTACTTTATTCTCAGTGGTATCTCAGGGGATTTCAGTCTAATTAGGAGTTAATCAGGATTTCGCAACCTTGCATCATTATCCCTAGGAATTTAATTCCAGTGATTAAAAAAAAATACAGAGAAACCAAAGACAGACACCCCACTCAGAGCAGAGTTTGTAGTGGTGCAAGATGTAGAATATCAGCATCAAACAGTTTGAAGCTGGTACGTAGCCAGATTTTCTAGATAATCACACACCCAACTAATACCATACTAATGATACTGAAGCATTCACTTGTCTGCAATTGGAAGTGCTGCATTTTTAATGCCCTGGCATCATGGATC
This sequence comes from Eurypyga helias, assembly GCF_000690775.1. Classification (NCBI taxonomy): domain Eukaryota; kingdom Metazoa; phylum Chordata; class Aves; order Eurypygiformes; family Eurypygidae; genus Eurypyga; species Eurypyga helias. Next base: position 3,516 of record NW_010251270.1, read on the forward strand.
TGTATCTGCGCTTGTATCCAGTTGAAAGTCCCCTGAGCCAAAGATACTGCCTAAGTATCTTAGATTATATTTACTGTGCGATGCATTAATCAATCCTGAATCACTCCCAAGGGAATCTTCCAGTTCTCGGTGCAGTTTGGCTCTTCAGCAACTCCTGGGCCGTAGCTGTGTGTAACTCAGAGAAAGCTCTGCTCTGAAGCCCCCAAATATCTTGCCTAAATAGAAACTGCAGGGTTTGTAGTTTTTTGTCTGTATTTTTCATATAATCCTTTCCAGTCTGGATTTACAACTGACTTATCCATTGGGTTGCATGGCTGCAACTTCTTGCTCTCTAATTTCATGTATTTCTGTGTGGTCTCTCCTCTTTTTGTCTGGATAAGGTACTTGGGTGCTTGGTTTTGCCAGCACGGAGCAGGGCAGGGAAGGAGAGGAGATTGATGTGGTCAGGGATCTTTTGAGTAGGAAGGGAAAGAAAAAAAACCTGCAGTCCTAGTTTTTAGTTATTGTAAAGGTGAGGCATCCTAAAAACATCCTAGTGAGAGCACTGCATGATTTCCTAAGGAAAGGAAATGGAGGTTTTGCAATCCTTCGCTGAAATAACCACCTGCCAGGCAGGTCTCTAGCTAGGGCTGTGCTGTCTTGGTTAGCATGAACGCCCCACACCCACCGCCAGTGCCTCACAGCTCTGCGCAGTCACAGGTAGCAACTCCCACTGTTTCTTACTTGTGGATGTGTGTCGGTATACATTGTGTAGAAGGTGTTTTCTCTGGAAAGGGAGGTGAGGGGCTCAAAACGCTGTTTTCATGTACTACATGCTTGCTCCGTTGTTACTTTTATCTAGGCATCTGCGTGGATGCTCAGAGGAAGCGCAACACCAGTTTGATGTGTGGAGCATGCTCCTAGTGCATCTTCCAATCCCATTTAATATAAAGGTTTCATACTTGGACTGAGTCAGGTATACCAATAAAAACAGATGATACACCTGATCCTAGCCTAAGAGCACGGCTCTGGACTCGAATCCACTTGCTTTGCAGTGACCTGATGGATGGGTTAGAAATTACAATGGGCACCTGCTGTTTCAATGTGCAGGATGGCCTGCTTTGGCAAATCCAGAAGTGAGGGGTAGAGCAGAGGAACAGAGAGCATGTCTTTTTTTCCTGCAAGACTGAGGGACATCTGTTAAATGTATTCTTATCTAAACCACTTGGATTGCTTTGAGGATTTCAAACCAACCTCCATTTCGTTCTCCTTTTAAAGCCTTTGTTCTCTTTAAAGGCTAACGTGCATGCGCCATTCACTGACATTTTTAGCATAGTATAGTAAACATAAAGAAACAGATCTCATCCCTGTGGAGGCAATGGGAAGCTTTGAGTCCTTTGTCTCAGTTTTTCTTTCTTCCTGCAGTCTGGACAAAGAAGTGGGGACACAATGGAGAGAGAGCACTTCAGGCTTTCACGCTTAAAAAAAAGGTAGAAGAACAGTACAGTTTGGGGACTTTGAAAAAGTTGGTATGCGAGAAAATAGATGAGGCATTTCATTTAATATAAAATAAAGATGCACGGCTATTCTTGTATGCTGTTTTCCAGCCTTCAGTAGTACTGATCTGCACAGCAGTTGTTACTCGGTGACATTTGGAAGTTATGGAACAGCAGAAGAAAATAAAAAGCACCGATTCATAAAACAGATACTCTGTAGAATGTCCTTGACTTTTAAAAAAATCCCTTGAAAATGTCATCCAGAAACAATTTAGCGATAGTGTGGAATGCCTCTCTTCATTACATTTCCTGTTGTTTTGGCTGTATCCATAGAATACTGTCAGCAAGCGTTTGGGTGTCTCATGGAAGGATGGCAGGGAGGGCAAGGGGCCCGAGCTGCTCGGCATGGCACCAGGAGCCCACGAGCCCCAGATCCCCACCCAAGCAAGTCTGGTCTTGCAGCAGCTGCAGTGGTGGTCACCCCATGCTGGCTGAAGTAGGTTCGGTTTACAGTCCCGGTGGGATTGATCCAGAACCTGCTCTCAGCAGCAACAGCGTGGAGCAGTGCTGGTGGTAGTAACACCTGCCAACAGGCAGGAGCCACGTGCCAGTAATAAATTGGAAAGACTGGGCAAACTTGGGTTTGTCAACCTTTGCCTGCAGAGATGATGTCGTTTGCCCACTCTTGCCGTTGCTTTTAGCTTGAGTTTTTATCACCCTCTGCTCCTGAGGGGAAGGCGTGGGGCGGGGGCTCCGTTAGCAAGCACACTGAAGTTTTAGCGACAGGAGTCACGTTGCTGCCTTAGCCCCTCTGCTGTGGTGCTCAGCGCCGACTTCGCTTTCAGCACTGCCGTGCGAGGTCTGCTGCCGCTCGGATGCACACCCACAGCACGTTCGTTTCTCTTGTCTCTCTTTCCAGCCAGTGGAGGTGTTTTGAAGCCTGTGGATTAAGCAGGAAGGGAAAAATGGGTGTGATCTATGAGATCTATCTATCTGTTTACTTTCTCCTGCCTTGCTGTAATGGCCTAACTGAATGCTTCTCTCTGTGCCTCTTGCTGCTGTTACACAGACACTTCATGCAGCCTCAGCGCTGCCACAAAGGGTAGTATTTTCCCCCTTAGACATTCTTTCCTCTAGGGGTAGCTACGTGGTTACCATTCTGACATGTCATTCATCACAGCCTCCAGTACTGCTAGATTCAAGTAACTGTAATCTGGTTTGAGCTGTTTCGCCATGGAGAGAGATATTGTACTCTGTTTTAGCAGGGTATGGTGAGGTTGCACGAAAGAATGATCATGTGGAGTCATTTAGGTATTTAAAACAGATCCAAAGCTGTTGAGGGAGCCTTATTATTTGGCCCTCTTGCAGCATAAGGTCTGAATTAAATGTGTTTTGTTACATAGGTCCTGCCATGTATTTTTGTAGGGTCTGGGGCTGCATGTCCTGTATGAGAAGAGTGTGTTCTGATATAATATGATTGACTGGTGACAGACAGATCTGTCCTGAACAGCTGGATGCATCTGATATCATCTATTTTTCATGCGTATAATCTCCCACCAGATAACGTCTTTAAAAATACCAGGGATTGGAAATAATCCTTGGCGTAACATGCATCCTCGGAAACTCACACATGCACATACTCCGGATCAGAGGCAGGGTTGGTGGAGAAGGGATTTTGGGGATGGAGAGGCTATGGAGTAAAAGGAGCAGGCAAAGGAGGATCTGTGGCTGGGGAGCTCTCTCTCAAGGTGTGACTCTGGGGTAAATTTCCCCCAGCCTCTTCCCAATCCTGGGTAACTCGCAGTGCTTCTCAAGCAGAGGTTGTTTTTTGTTTCTGCAGATAACCCCTGCATGATGTGAGTGAAGACACAGTGCCAGTTCTTCTTATGTGTTGTACATTTTGTGTGACTATAAAATAAAAATTGATGCTCCTCACTGCTTACCGTCTACATTTTTTCCCCCTTATGTCTGCTCTGAGCAGTCATAAAAAGGTCACTTGTGCTGTAGCAGGATTTAAGATCAAGGATTTTTATTAGCTTGCGGGAAGGCTTTCCCTTCCTGTCTGCATTCAAAGCGGATAATTTGGCTTCTGTTAGCAGCAGGATCAAGCCCTGAAAACCAATGGAAAAAACTTCATTTGACCTAAATGGTGCAAGGCCAAGTTTTTAGGCTTCTGTTTTGTGTGTCAAAGACTAATACTGTCATGGGAAGCATAAGCAGCAGGAGCTTTCCTGCATAGTAACAGAAGACTGTGCTGCTAAAAATTCCTCTACAGAGTGTTTTTGCAGAGCCGCCTCCCCAGCGTTCTCCATCTGTTTTCACACGGAGATTAATAACAAATTGTTTGGCTAATAAACTGCTCCCTGCTCTCTCTGAAATTTGACCATTTCTGTTCCTTCCCTCCCGTGGACAGTTACTGGATTCCTGTCTGCCCCCGTGGTCCCACGTGGGAGACATCACTAATACCAGATGCACAGGAATTGTCGTGCTCCACAGCAAGGCTTTTAAGGGGTGAAGATCTCAGTGTATGACTGCAAGAGTTGGTGCTGTGGACAGCTGCATAGTGCTGAGGGCTGGCCTTGCTCTTACAGGACATAAAGAAAAGGAAGAGAGAAAAAATAAGGCCTGTGTACACTAGTGTGATTTCTGCAAGAGCAACAACAGAGAAAATATTCCCAGGAAAAATGGGACTGGGGGGTGGACCTGTTTGATTCACCAGCATCCCTGTGGGATGTGGGGCTGATGGTGTTTTGAAGTGCTGTGTTCAGAAGGTCTGGACCGGGTGGTGGAGGGTATTCCAGCTGCTTCATTGGCAGGAACAGATGAGAAAAGAATAAACATCTACTGTGAAAATAGGCTTAAGGTCAGGAGGGATCTTTGTGATCTTCCAGTCTGACTGCTCCCTAATACAAGCCCACATTAACACCTCTTTTGGTCAGGTACTGGTGACCAAACTGCTGCCAAGACCCCCAGTTCAAATTTGGAAGTTTCCAGTGATGGAACAACTCTCCGCAGCCCACCATGATGTTTATCAAGTGACACCTACCTACTTTGTTAAAACACCTACCCAGCGTCTGCCCTGTATTTCTGTCTTTCAGCTGTTAATCTTACTGCATCCTCCTCTGCTGGATCAGAGGAATCTTCTTCATGTGTTTATTTCTGACTGACATCAGATTTTACCTCCTGTGCCTTCAACAGAATAACCTGGGCTCCTTGGCTTCCTTGCCCCAAGGGCTCTGGCGCAGCCTCAGCAATGGTTTTTGCAGTAAATTTAGTATTGTACAGAGCTGTTTTCCAGTACGCCTGCAATTCAGGCATACATTTTGCATGGCAGGTGTAAACTCAGGTGGCAATCTAAACAGTCTGTTCCCAGCCGTGCTGCAGAGCTAGCCGAGACATTCCCTGCCCAGTGGTTCAGAAGTAGTCTGACTTCTGGGGTATGCCAACCACTGATTTTTTAAATTTCATTTTATGTGTCTTCTGATCACCAGGGAAGATTTGTTTTCTATAATGCAAAAAATAATCTGAATTATGGAGTTCTTTAAGGCCACATAGAGCCGGCTGGCCACAGTCTTAGGCATTAAGAGAATGCCTGGAGAAGAGGAGGCTCCGAGGAGACCTCATTGCAGCTTTCCAGTATCTGAAGGGGGCCTACAAGGGTGCTGGGAGAGGACTTTTTACAAGAGCCTGTAGTGATAGGACAAGGGGTAATGGGTATAAATTGAAATCAGGGAGGTTTAGATTAGATATCAGGAAGAAATTCTTCACAGAGAGGGTGGTGAGGCACTGGAACAGGTTGCCCAGAGGAGCTGTGGATGCCCCATCCCTGGAAGCGTCCAAGGCCAGGCTGGATGTGGCTTTGAGCAACCTGGTCTAGTGGAAGGTGTCCCTGCCCATGGCAGGGGGGTTGGAACTAGATGATCTTTAAGGTCCCTTCCAACCCAAACCATTCTATGATTCTATGATTAATGTGATACAATTAGAAGTTGTGTGTGAGGCCTTAATGGTTGATCTGAAGTTCTGCAACAAATTTCAAAACAAACCAGCAAAATGTTATATTTACGACAAGACCAGAACCATGCTGCCAAATCTAAAAATGCTCAACTTTTTTCTAGCATCTGCTCAAGTATAACAATTTCCCCAGTGGGCTATAAATTATGACAACTATGTTTCTTAGTTTCCTCTTAAAGAGCTGACTCAGATACTAGATATAAGCTTAATTATTGGTCATGTGCATTCTTTTAAATATAAACATTCATGTAAATGTTCAACAGAGCTCCTCAGAGTTGTTAAAACATAGAATCATAGAATCATAATCACATTATTCAGTGTATTCAGATTTGTACCTAAATACTTAATGAATATTTGGGACAATCACTTTCTTAAATGTTATGAAATCTGAGAACCATTAATCCTGCATTTTCCATGTTCATGGAGCAGGATTTGTCTGCCTCGATGCATGTTTAATTGTATGGTTTTTACTTGGGCAGCTTTCCCATAGATGACAATGTCACTTCATACTGCTGTTAATTTTGCTTGAATGAGGAGTAAAAAACCAAGCCCTTACAAAGATTTGTGAAGATTTGGGTTGTTTTCCCTGCACAATCACAAGGCTTTGCTGTGGTTTCCAATTCCCTCCCAGTGAAGTCACCTGAGTAGTAATCTTGCTTCCATCCACTGTATATACTATATTTTTAGGGTTTGACTGCACTACACAATGCTAAATTGGTAAAGTTTGAAACATCATTCGGTCTGACATCATTTGATTACTTTTTTAATATCCTTGCAATGGTAGATCAGGAGACACTCAAAATGAGAAAGGCTGGCACCAATATCGCTGTTGTAATGTGGGATGAGTGCGGTGTTCCTGCTGCAGCTGTCCTAATCCAGGCCAGTCCCTTAAATTAGTCAACTTCTTTTTCTTCTGTGGTTTAATTTCTCCATTCTTATGCATGTGGGCTAAAACGATTGTCTTCTGTTTGCTTCCAGTGTTGCAAGGGAATGTTAAAATTACCCAGCAAGCTGTGCTTGTTTAATCTCTCTTTATAAATGTTAATACTCTTTCCTTTTCCACTAGCTTTGGTTTGTTATGTTTAAAATTGGAACATGAGAATCAGGATTAGGTGATATTGCAAAGCATGTATGCATGTAATAAAATTGATGTTCAAGACAGTAATAAGGATCTTCAGGTGACATTTAAACCAGTCAGAAATAACCCTTTATAGAAAAATTCTGATATTTTTTTCTGCTTGGTAAGAAAAAGACACTTCTTTATCCTTCTCTCTCATTTTAGGCTGGGAATGGAGGGCATAGTTTGGATGTCAGCAGTGGGACATCTTACCGTACCAAAGCATCCATGGGACTGTTGTCTAATCAATGACTTGTAAGTGCAGGAGCTGTTAGATTGGAAACAAGTGCTGCAAGATGCCAAGTGAGGTACTTGAGAGCAGCGGTGAGATGGAGGAGACCGTGCAGAAAGAGGGCAAGTCTGGAAACCAGAGCCCTCACCGTGGCTCCATGAGAAGGGCTGTGGCAACCACTGTCACCTTTGATGGGGAAGCCACTATGGACCGCAGGAAAAAGAAGAAGAAAGAGTCCCGTCCTGAGTCAATAATAGTGTATCGGTCGGAGAGTGAGAATAAGGTGGAAGAGGAACAGGCAGATGAAGAAGGAGGGGAGAGGGGCTCCGAGGAAGGCTCCAAGTTCCTGGGTCAGTCCATGGCAGATGGTACGTATTCCCGGGAACACCCACTTTCCATAAACCTTTTTTGATCCCAGCATGCACTGGGGTCAAGTGGAAGTGACTGTGGGGCCACCCTTCTCCAAGACTGCAGGCAAGGAGAGCTTGAGTTCATACATGAAAACACACACTTGAAAAGCATTCCAGGCTGATTTGGGGTGTCTGCTGCAGTCATTTGCAGAGGTTGGTTGTTGCCACACTCTTTGTTTTAAATGTGTGTGCTCGTTGGGGTTGATGCAGAAAAATGCTGAGCGTGCTTTAAGCCAGTGGTGCTGTGATCAAGCCCATGTCCATGCCTAAAACAACTGCCTGTTAAGTGCAAGGGTGGAAGCAAGGGTGGATTTAGTGGCTTTACCTGCGACAGGGAGTTTCACTCATTATCTAGGATTTGCTGTTACCTTCTGTTTGCACATTCACAGCACAGCTTCCTCTTTAAGACATTATTTGGCAAGGTCATCATGGGGCATCTTGAAGCCACTTGGACTGCTGATGTCTGTCCTGGATACCTTTGCAGGGAAGAAGTGTGGGAGACAGGTCCTATGGCTAATCCTCTTATGAGTCAACAGGGCAGCCTGAGAGGGGCTTAAAAGTGAATGCATGCTCTGGTTCATCAGCCGCACCAGATTCCTCCATGATCCCAACACCTATCCTCATGGCTTATCTGATGCTTTCCTGCTTTTTGTGGGCTACTTCAACTGCTCAGCCTCCTTTTAAGAGCCCCTGAAGACCTCATTACGAGCTAGTCAGAATTAAGATCAGGAGGAAGCATACTGTAGACCCGTAGAAAAGATTATGGCCAGTACCACTGCAGGGATCATCCTAAACCAATGTCACTTGGAAGCTAAGGCAATCTGACTTTAACACACATCCCAACACTTTCTTGTTTGGTGCCTTTGTTGATCTTTAAAATGCAAGTATCATTACATGAGAGTTTGTAAGGATTTTCTAAACTCTAAAGGTTAATTTTCATTGAGATAGAGTGCAAATGTAAAGTGAAATGTTAGCTATGCAAGTGTAACTCCATGTGTGGATGTGCTTATTCCAGAACAAGGTCTTAGTTGTATTTGTATAATTTACCCCAAGTGTTCACGCTGTTCAGGAACAAATCTATGAGGGTACCAGAGAAAATTGGGGTACCATTTTTTATTCTGTTACTCTGTCTCATTTCTTTCTCATATTCTTGCAGCACTTTCCCTTCACATACTATCCCCAATGTAGATGATGGAGTCTTCTCCCTTGTGATTTCTGTCACCTGGAATGCCTGTCTTCTCCCTCATTATCTTCTTCCATTTTATTCTGTGATAATCTTTTTTATACTGCATTGCTTCCTGCATTCCATCTTTTTTTTTTTTTTTTAAATTTAGCTCTAGCTCATATGCACTGTCTCATTGTCTTTGGGGATTTACACAAAATACTCCATACAGAAAATAAATCTAATGTGGATGAGTTTGTCTGTGTTCATAGGTGTATGGAACATGCCTTTAGACAGCCGATATGTCACCTTGACTGGAACAATCACCAGGGGAAAGAAGAAGGGTCAGATGGTGGACATCCATGTCACACTAACGGACAAAGAGCTGCAGGAACTGGCTAAGTCAAAGGAACCTCCTAAAGAGGATGAACCTGAGAAGAAGAAGAAATGTGATGTTGGGCTGGACAGAGGACCCCACATCGTCCTCTGGACCATTATCTGCCTCCCCCTCATTTTTGTAGTGTCCTTTGTGGTTTCATTCTACTATGGAACCATTACATGGTACAACATCTTTTTGGTGTACAATGAAGAGAGGACCTTCTGGCACAAAATCACCTTTTGTCCCTTTTTGATCATCTTCTACCCAATTATAATTATGGTTGTGTCTTTCTCCCTAGGGTTGTACTCGGCTGTGGCCCAGGTAGCTTGGTCCTTTGGTTACTGGTGGCATGCTGTCAGGGATATGGAGAAGGGCTTCTGTGGCTGGCTCTGCAGCAAGCTGGGTTTGGAAGATTGCTCTCCGTACAGCATTGTCGAGCTGCTAGATTCTGACAATATCTCAGGTAGTCTCTCTGGCAAGAGCTCTGCACAGGGGGTTGAGACTTCGGCAGTCTGAGCCTTTGGTCTGGCTGACTGTTTTGGTCATATGCGAGTGGTTTACACCTAGAAAATAACACACTGATTTTTATATATATATATATGTATATTTAAACACGAACTTTATGAATAAAATATTAGGCTGGGAATGCTCTTTAAATGTCACAGAATACAAGTGCGCTAGCTTCACATGGTCTGGGTGGGGAGGTGTATGGCTCTCCAAGGATCTGTCATCTGGTTTAGCTAATTACAGCTGGGAATGGTGAGAAAATCCAGGTTTGTGGAGCTTGGGCTGTTTGTGGGGTGGCAGAGATACATGCTGGAAAGTCCACTTCTGTAAAGTTAGACTTTCAGTGAATGGGACATAAGAGTGACCTGTCAACTCAGTGGAAAAACGTTTCTACTTCTGATGTTCAGGAGCTAGGAAATCATTTAGAAATGAAGGCTAAATTGCAAAACATCGTGTTCCTGCAGTTTTCCTAGAAAGGGTCCTTTTCCAGTCCTTGCGACAAGGGCAGCAAACCTTCCAGGTAGGCTGACTGCTTAGACATTGTCAGAGTTTGAAAAATAGACCAGTACAGGAGTGGTGCCCAGCCTTTCCAACAGGCACGCGAGCCTTATGCTGACCTGAAACGCATCCAATCACACGATGGAAGAGTCGGGTTTGTTCTGTAATGCGCTGCATAGGGACTGGAGGGCCTGTCACCAAGCACCCTCGGGGCTGTAGGTGCACAGATAGGTGCTTCCACACCTGCATTTGATAGGTGCGCTGCAAGGAAGGAATGGGCTACGTGAGTCGTACGCAGTGTGAGGTGCAAACAGTTGTACTCTAGGCAAGAAACATCTGTCCTGAAGAAAGGTGATCCATTTGCGTGTCACTGCAATGCCAGTGTGGCGTGGTGGCACCTGTATTTAGGGAAGTGGAGTGGACAGGGCTTGGAATGGGAAGGTCTTACTGAAATGGTCGTTGTGTTTTTCAAGTTGCTCTGATGGAAGAGCTGCTGGACCCTCCACTTCAGAACGGGGATGTCCCTGAGCCCGTGTCTGTTAGTGCCAGTGCAAACTGCATTAGTGCTTCAGCTCTCGAAATCCGCATTCCACACACACTCCCCAGTTAATGATATGGAAGAGCAATGGATTATACATCCTCCTCCTCTCATGTCTCATTTTCATAATTGGTTTCCCTCCTTCTGAAACTTTGCATGGCATCTTAGTGAGTTCCCAGACAAGGCTGAGGTGGCTGCCATAGGCTGGAGAAATATCAATGTCTCTTTAAAAATATGACTAGCAGAAAAGTTCTTTTTCTGGATTGACTGTTGGGGTTTTGGCCTAAGGAAGACATGAGGAAAATAAGAGAGAGGTATAAAGGACTCTAATGGGGACTGAGTTTTCGGAGTGCTGTGGTTCAGCTGGTGCTGCTAGAAAGTCTTTCTCAGCCCCATCCCAGAGGAGCCCACCGTTTGCATGTGTGTAGGTAGGTAATTCGTAGTGTGCTGTCAGTCAGGCTGCAGTGTCACTCATGTCTGTGTAGGTGTTTCACTTCCCCAGTCTCCCTACCAGAGGGGGAGCTGCTCTGGTTTTAGGATGGTAAAGAGAAACATTCACGAGCTGGATTTCACAGGAACTAATGCTTCGTGTTGCATTACAAGGATAGGGTCAAGACTACACTGACCAGCTTTCCTGGTTAGGATATTGGGAACCTGTGACTTACAAACAAGTCCGTCTGATGCTGTAGGCCTGGCACAGAAATAAGTAAAGTCTCTGCTGCATCCTTGGTCCATCCGCTTCTGGGAGATCCAGCCAGAGTAGCCTCTTAGCACAGGCTTGAGGATTAACAGTGTGAATAGCATGTGAGCCAGATACCAAGAGCAGGCTTGGCCCCACACTTTACAGGTACAGCCAGGCTGTGTTTGCTGCTTCCTTATGCACAGCTTTCAGTTTTCATTGGATAAGTCTTTAAAGGCAATGACCAGCTTCCAGGAAAAAAAATAATTAAAAAAAAAAAAAGATCCCAGCCTGTGAGGCAATGGCAGATAATTCAGTAGGGTTCAAAGGGGCTGACACATGCCTGGGACCAGTTCAAGCAGTGAAACGCCTTTCTCAGGGCTGTTTCAATCAGGGAGCTTGATATGCCTCTGAATTAATTGAGAAGCTAAGGATAAGTCATGCCAGTGCTGGCAGCCTGTAGTGACCCAGCACAGCCACTCTGCTTAATAATCTTCGACATGGAAATCACAGGTTCCCACATGGCTGGAGAGTGGGAAGAAGTGATGCTTAACAAGCATTAATGGGAAGGAAGACCCGGTGGCAAGTGTCCTCAAGCTTTGCCTAGAGGGACACTGCCTGCATGAAAGGAGTGGATTGTGTATCTTGGCCCCAACAAGGGTTTGCTGCAGCAAACAAGGGTGTCTGGGGGAAGGATGGCTGGCAAGTGTGCACTGCTGCAGAGGGAGAAAGCCCAATTCAGCTGCCACTGCCAAGCAGCAGCTGTTCAAGGCTAGACGAAAGGCTGGGGTCAGCAGCACAAAGAGCTTTCAGAGGGCTTGAATGATAAATACAAGCTCGTTACAGAATGCAGCCATGTCAAATGTCTGCTGGGCTGCAGGATTTGCTTTCAGAATTGCAAACAGCCTGCCAGAGCAGAGACAAAACCAAATCTGTGCCTCTTACTGCTGTGCAAACACAAAGGAGCGTCAGAGAAGTATTACCCACCCTCTGCCAGGGCAGCTAGGCTTTTGGGTTTGGAGGCCACCTTTCTGGGGATATACTGGAACAATCCATTGTGTGTTTTCTACTTCACACTTAACCAAGCTTGCCGATTTCGGTGGGGGCTAGTTTAAGCTTGGGTTAGTTCTGGTGCTATTTGTAGAAGTTTTATTCAAACTTTTCCCAAAACAACTCTGGACAGCTTTCTCTTTTGCCTGTTATCTCCCACAGTGGTTTGCCTGATGCAAAATATATGAACATAATCACTTGTAATAGAAAAAAGCACAAGTTTTTGTCTTGTTCTACCCTTGCTTTCAGAAACTCACAAGTAATTTCTGCTTATGTGCCACTTCCAAACTGCAGGGAGTTCCAGTTACTCTGATGTTGAGTGTGGTTTTGGCTGCTCTAGTCTGGATGGTTTTTCTTTAAGTAAAGATGATGTGTGTTTGCTGATGATTATTTTTAATTGCATTCCCTTTTCCCATCCTTGCTGGCCTGGGTGGAGAATAAAGATGTACGTGGCTCTAGAAGAGTGTTGCTTTTGTGCTACTGCTCAACTTGGTGTTAAAAACAGTGCTGTGGGATGGACACAGTCATTCTATGCTGATAATCGATTACAAGTCGTAATCCTTGAAGACCCACTTTAAAGTGTCTGAAATGTGTCTCAGTTTTGCCTCTTGTTAACCTGTGCCTGTTCAGAACTGTCCTATCTCTGGGGTCTGGGTTCTTCTTTGTTTTCATTTCATAGCTCACAAATGAAAACTTTTTGATTTCATTTCACTCACTGGGTGTCTGTTTGGCTTTAGCCACAGGGATCTGTAGGGACACGCTTCCATACCAAAGTAAGAAGTACGTTTAACACCGCAGATACGGTCTGTGAGTCTGTGACTTGGAGCTGCTATTTACAGCTATGCTGGGAAGGTTTCTTACAACCCCTGAGTACTCCCTGAGTACTCCAGACATGCCTTTGTTATGATAAGTCAAAGGAGAATCCACCAATACAGTTCTTTGAGGTGTCTAAATATTAAATGACACCCTCAGTGCTCTCCCACGCAGTGTTACTACCCTCCTGCTAACACAGAGCAGACACTTACTTGGCATATTCTTTCTTCCATGCATCTTTGGAAAACCCGAATGAAATTCCCAGCGGAGGGCTGGCACAGCTTCAGTGTAACAGATCTTCAAGCCAAAAGGCTGCCTGCAAGTGACTTCCTCCAACAGTGCCATGTCCAGCACAACAGCTGGGAATTCCAGGAAGATGCTCTCAGTGTGATGCCTGGTGCAAATACTGCCAAGGGAACAGGATTTCCTGCAGAGCGGATGTCACTGGGGACTTCCCACCTCCAGTGAAGAACCTGGTGAAGGACACTCAGTTTTCTGGGGTGGCAGAGTGGGATGGAGGTAGTGGGCCCAGAGAACTGCCTCATTAACCTTTGCAGTTCTTACCTTTGAGGTACAAGGTAATAATTCTGTAAGATAATGGTTGGCAGTGGGAGAGACTCCCATTGAAGACCTTTGCACCAGGCAAAGCACACCTGTACAACTGCACCGTGTATTTCACTGGGGGGAGAGAAGGGGTTAATTCTGCCTGCTGGCTTACTCACTCCATTCCGTTTCTTTGAGAACTGAAACAGTCGCAGCATGAACTGTGCTTTTAACCACAGTTAGGCTCTTCAATTCACCTTTCTAATCCATCAGGCCAGTGCTTTGAATCCTGAGGCCAGGATCCTGCAATTCCTCACCATGAAACTATTGTCAGGGGCTGCTCCATGGATCTTTCTGGCCCCCCTCATGGATAAGATTTCGAAGCTGCAACCACTAGTTCAGAAAAGCCACTCCAGCCTGCTGCCGCACACTGAGGCTTGCAATTACACTCGTGTTAAAGAGAAAGTAAGGATACGCAGCCCGCATTCCTTCCCTGTGATGAACACAATTTTGCTCAAAATTTAGTAAGCCTTTTTTGTCCCAGGCAGTGAATTATCTGGGGGACCAGTGCCCTTCCTGCTTCTTTCCAAAGACCTGTTGATGTGGACGCAGTTAGATTAATGTGGATCCATTTCTGAGTAGATTAGACCATCTAAATTTATTACCTGTATGGAATTGGAACTCACAAAAAAAAAGGTTGAAGCAAATTCAGACCTTTTCCAAATCCCACTACCCATAAAAGGGGCTAATTCACTTGGAAATGCAACTTTTCAATTAATTTGGTGAATCAGAAGGGACATTGAGTCTGCTTAACTACGAGAGCATGATTTCTCTTCCAACAAGCAGCCACTTAATGATGAGAGAGGGTTTGCGGTTGTGTGTTGCATAACAGGGTAAATTGCCATGGGGTTCAAAAAGCCCCCTAAGCATCCTTTCATGTAAAGGGGTGAAGTGTGGCTGCATCTGAATAGGCAGCCCAGAGAAACAAGGCTTGAGGGGCTCTCGTGGGTCCTCTCTGGTCACCCAGATCCTTTAACTTTTAGTCTCCCTAATTTCTCGTCATTATACAGTAGCTGAAGACTGCCAGGAATTGTTAAAATAAAGAAAACACTTGAGTCAGGCCACCAATGTATTTGTCCCTGTGCCTTGCTTTTAGTCAGATAAAACATAAAACCTTCCCCCAGAAAAACAGAGTAACCGAAATCTATTGTGCTTTGCATCCACTGAAGTTAGGTATGCTGTGGATGAAGGTGACCCAGAGCCCTCTTAGATACAAAGTATCTGCCCAGATGTGACCTCTCTGCCTTAGGGCTCCTTTTTCCAACCATTTCTTTAAGCCAGGAATTTAACTTCACAGGACAGATAACTAGTGAATTTGATAGTATGTTCTGCATGGCAAATAGGATAAAAACCCACCTGCCAGGCAACATGTTCCCTCGGGGCTTGGTTTATTGCAAGTTCCTCCACCAGTAACAATAGATGAAGACCAATGTATTTCAAGGTGCCTTTGACTCTCTTCATATATATGCCGAATTCTTTCTGCTCCCTGTAATAAGGTAAGTGAATCAATTACTTCTACTACAAAATAACAGCAAGCTGGCTCATTGGGATATAACACTAATGTAGCTTAATTTATTCTAGCCTGGTTATCCGAATCACCTGCAGGTCCAATCCTGACAACCCCAAATATCCTAAGTGAACTGGATGGCTTTCAGTGTCAGTGCTGGGCATGAATCCAACAGCTCCTGGGGTAGTTGGCCTAAGGAGAGCATGCCATTTCTTCAGTCTTTCTTTCTAAAATACATTACTCGTCCTAAACTATGGAAGTGTCCTCTTCTAACGTCTTTTGCTATGATGTATTTGTAGCGAGCTGCTCTTATAATTACAGGCAATTACTATGATATCCTTGCATTTTAATGGAGATTTTCCTTAACATTTTAACCATGGAGAAGTTGCATACAGAATTAATAAACACAAGCATTTCTAACCTTCATTAATTTATTTAAATGAGCTCCCCTGTGCCTTAAGAAACAAACAGAAATAATTCCTAGTATTTCCATATAGCAAAAAAGTGAAATATTTACTGTAGTAAGCAGTATCATCCCAGGGCACATGTAATGTCACTGCTAAGTGACATCTCGGTTCCCACCAAATGTGTTGGTAGAGCCACCTTTAGTGACTAAAAGCAGATAATACCAACTCCTCCACAGCGCGGTTACACATCTCTGAAGTGATGAGCACTCACACTGAAACAGGCTCTAAGGCAAGAGTTTGATGTAGTAATGGTGACTTCAGGCAGACCCATGATTACAGCAGGATTGCTCTCAGGCTCCAATTCCACCCTAAAATCAAGTCTCTTTTGATGGCTAAATTTGCCATTTATTTCAACAGAAAGTTATAAGAATTTAAACGTCTGCCTTGCCTAGTACAAAAACCCTGCAAAAATCGGCAGCTGTCATCTTGACGACTTCCTTCTGTCTAAGGAATTCCTGCAAAAAACTGACAGGGAAAACATGAAATTACTCTTCCTCTGTCTCTACATCTGACACTCTCACGCATCTGCTAGTGTCATGGGTTAGCATCAATTTATGCAAACAAAAGCAGGCTTAATCCCTTCTTACTTCCTTTCAAATAGCAACTCCCTCTTCACACTGCTGCTTTGTCCGCAAAGCTGTACAAACTGGGAACTCACAAGAACTCAAGGCTTTCAAACATGATGTCCATGTTTGCAATGCTCCATTTTTAAAAGTACATTAAGGCTGATATTTCTCTAAATATCCAAACTTCCATCCTTTCAGTTTGATTTCAGTTTGCTTCCAGGTGCAGGCAAACAAATAGGGATTTGAAATGGGATCCTCTCTCCCAGCCCAGGAAAAGCCTTGTTCAGCAGCTGAAGACTTTCCTCATCCCCACCCACAGGCTGGTTGGATGGATAAGGAACAAATCCCTGTGCTGTGAGGATTAAATTAGACCATTAACCAGCGTGTACGCATGATGCTGGTGAGGGAAGAATAGTATAGGCTTATCCTTGTTCATCCACAGAGCAAATCCTTCACGCAGTGAGTTATCCTAGCTAGCTTGTCCAGGACAATCCTGCTGCATGAAAGTGCTTTCCCAAGATGCCGAAAACACAGCTGGATTGCTAATGGCTGCAAACAAAGACTTACTGCACAGAGACAGGCGAGAGAGAAAGACTGCGAAACCAAGAGCACATGGAGAACAAGACAGACGAGATTCTGCTTCAGTGATAACCCAACCTGAAACAGCAGTAGCCAATACAAAATTCTAGGCAAAATGATGTAGTTTTGCTGTTTCCTATACCTCAGTCTGCGTTTTTTCCCAGTTTTTAAGGTGCTGTTTCATTTTATTGGCATCTACCTTCTACTTGTTACCGCTTCCTAAAACATCAGCTTTAACTTTTTTCAAACACTATTTGCTACTCTTGCTGGGTTGTTGCTTTCCTCAAAGTGAGCATATCTGGCACGAGTTCTCTGGTCCTCTTCAGCAACCCAGGTGCTCTGGAGTTCAAGCAAGCCAAACTATTTCTATTAATCTTAAAGAAAATCAGACCCTAAAATGCTGATTGATAGTCCTCTAAAATGTGATAAATAATGAACCTGTTGTAACAGAGTTAACAGCTAATCCATAAAACTGCCAGAGTTATTTCAAGAGTAGAAACACGTGTCAGGTCTTCAGTTACTTAGCAGGGGGAAAGCTTTCACCTCTTGTGATAGCAGGCTGAGTTGGGCCTCACATGGTCTCCTTCAGAAACCCTTTGGCTAATCCATGGATTTAGAACTCATGAAAACATCATCCTAAACAGAAACCCAGCTTAATAGATATCAGATGTGGGAAGAAATTTATAAAACTAACTTCCAAAAAAACCTACAATGTAAAGTTATATACAAGTGTGTATTATTTTTAACTGTCTGATTTCTGCCATACCTGCATGCAAATTAATCTACAGCTGGGTGGTGCTTCCTGGGTCCACGCTACCTAGTTCCGCAGGGCTCCTTCTGCCTGGGACCACGTT
Organism: Eurypyga helias; assembly: GCF_000690775.1. NCBI lineage: Eukaryota > Metazoa > Chordata > Aves > Eurypygiformes > Eurypygidae > Eurypyga > Eurypyga helias. The sequence continues at coordinate 20,963 of NW_010251270.1, forward strand.
GCCCTCCAGTGGCTGAACTGAAAAACGGAGGGAAAATAACCTGCAGTATTTTTTTTTTCTGCTTTAGAAATGCACCCAAGGTCGCCTACATACCGTGAAAATGCAATGGCAAACACTACCAAGTTACATCATGCCAATTTTCTAATACAGTTGTATAAAATGAATCCCTCCCTGTTCATTATAGGTATGTGATCTGAAGCAACCCTCAATCCCAAGAGTTCATACTACTCTTCCTCTGGCATGCCAGGTTTATATCGTGGGGCATGTGAAAGCATTTAATGAGAAGCCAGTCCAGCACTTTGTTGTGCCCAGTGTGGCCTAAACCCCTTTGCACCGATCGTGCAAAGCAATCTCTCAATAATACATGCCACTGTAATATGTAATTATTTCACATAAGTAGGGTTTTTTTGTTGCAATAGCATGTGACATAAATGCTGATAAACTGTGGCAACAAAGGCACATGGATTTTAAAAGCTACAAATGTCTATGAAGTCTCTCTGCCCCTCAGGGATGCCTTGCAGCTGATTTTTTTCAGAACATTTGGCATAATAAGGCATTTTCTGTGTTGAAGTTGAAGCTCCTTTCGTGAACACCTGTGAGGGCTCAGCACTTACGCAGATCTGGCTGTATCTCAAACTGAGCACTAAGAAAATGTGACTCACATAAGTAGGGCCTACTGGTGAGACTTGGGTTCAAGTGGTTTGTAAATCAGAAGACAGGCAACCTGCTGCTCAAAACCAGAGAATTTAATCCTTAAAATGTCATCCAGTTACCATAATCATGAGTTTCCTCTTTTGCTCTGTATCTTCCAATTTTTATAACAAATGAGGCAAAAGCCTTATGACTCCTTCAGCGCACAGTCCTATTTTTATCCCAATATATATTAAAAGAGACTATGACATTGCAGGATAAAAAGTACCTGCTCCTGTAGTTGAACCCACATCATACAAACATAAAGTACTCGGTTAATGTTGCCAAAGAAGCTTTAGTATCAGAATGTCCTTGCATTTTTAAGCTGGACTTCTGCAAGAACAATAATGTTCTCATTGTTACTTAAAGAAAAATAACAGTAAGGCAAGACAATCAAATTCCATTACGTAGGCTTCTCCTGACAGCTACATAGGTTTCAGCTGGGCTGCAACCTTTGGACCTACAGCATATGCTTCTGTCTTTTGAGCTAATTAAATAATTGACAGCTGTGGAAGACTGTCCCTTTACGAAGGTCACCAGCAATCAGGCAGCAGCACAATTAACACCAGCAGCAAAAATGATTCTAGATAAAACAGGAAAAGTCAAGAGTGTGATTAAACAGTGGAAGTGTTTTCAAATCAGCTGAGCTAGGTGAATTTCATCCAAAGCAAGTATAAAATTGGCTAAAGCACTCTCAGGAATAATGCTTTTACTGGAAAAAAAATAGGTGAGGTTACAAGTATAACATCTACTTTTAAGAAGGGATGAGAGAATGTAAAGGTGTTAGGGAGTTACCGGCTACTTCTGCTCCAGTTAGTGGAAAGAAGTATAGTAAATAATTCAACCATTAACAGGTGCTCAGAAGTTAATACATAAAAAGAAACCCAGGTTGTTGTGGGTTTTTTTTTTTTAATGAACAAATGGTGTCAAACCAACCTCTTTTTTTTTTTTTTTGTAATAAAGAAACAGACTTTTTGGATAGAAATTGTTTACCTTGCTTTTAATAAGGCTTTGATGCTGTTTTAGATGACATCTCCTGAGCAGGCTAGGAAGTTGTTGCATATTTTGATGTATGAGAAAAGAGAACATTATATACAGAGCCGTGTCTAGCATTTACTCAGTTACTCCTGGGGTGGCTGTCTCGGGCTGAGTGCTGTTCCTTCATGACTTGGCTGAAGACAAAAGGTGCTTAGGAATCCTGGAAATGACACCAGACTAAGAGGGATGGTAAGAACAATAGCTAAGAAGACTAGAACTAAAAAATGATGACTGCAAATTTCATAAATGGGTTGGGGGCGGGGAACCAACAGGGTGCAACTTGTTAGGCAAATGTGCTGCTCTGTTTTGTTAGGGATAATGAACCTCAGGTGGAAGAACTACGGCATGGGCAGGAGGGGCAGTACATGTGTGCCATAGAGGAGTGTGATTTAAATGTGATCCTGTGATAGTGTGAAGAAGGTAAATAACACATGCGGAAACGGGATTCTAAACAGAGTTACAGTTCTGTCAGAGAAACGTGCTCGAGAAGGGAAACGGACTGGTGAAAGGAAGAGGCTGTAAACTCAGCAGCTGAGGTCAGGTGCAGTGAGGTGGAAAAGCAAGTGTGACACTGTCTTTTGGAATAGGAACTATGAACAGAGTCTCCCTGCTCCATGCACAAGTATTTGTGGGGCTGTTTCTGAAGTATTCTGTTTCCTCTTTAGTGGGGTGGGACTGGGAGTAGAAGGTGTACTGCTTCGCAGTAATTTGTGTTTTCAACCATGATATACCCGTTTGCCACAGTTCTAGAGCCCCTTGAGCTAGGAAGCGCCTGGCAGGACACACCCCAAGCCAGTACACTCTCATAACTCATTACATCTCCTTACTGTGGATTTTTTCTGTGTTTTCAGATGAGATTGGGTGGTGTGGTATAATCCTTCCTATTTAGCTTTCTGAATTCCCTAGCACAATAATTTCCTTCCGTTGCATGAAGTAAACTGAAAATGGACTGAGCAGGTAGACCAGCAGATGGGAACTGTTAAACATCCAGAAGGATTGGGTTTGGTGGTTTGTTTGGGTTTTTTTTTTAATTTTCAAGTTTATTAAAGGCATAGTTTTGCACTGGGCCAAGTGTTCATGAGTCACAGTCAGCCAGAGGACAAGCCCTGTGGACTTACAGCTGATCCTCAGTCACAGACATATTTTGCTTTGGAGTGTGCAACCAGCATTTGAGATCTCTTCCCTGCAGGTGTATTCCAGAGAAGCAACTAAGGAAAGACAGTGTATTAGGCTTGCATCCCCTGGGAGGACCATCGGGAATCACTAAACAGACATAATAAATACCAGTGTTGGTCTGCACCATAGTTTTGGCATGTGCTTGCAAGCAGGTGTTTGGAAAGACCTCTTGGGAGAAGACAACTGTGTGCACCTCATGAAGCCCGATGCAGGAAGACGCTAACAGATGTGTTTTTAAGCTCTGCTTTGCTTTGGGTGCCAATTTCTTGTCTGCTTCATCTTGCTGCCATGCTGGTACTGGTAGAAATACAAAGCTGATTGTTGTCACAGTGTCCTTGGCTGGCTTCATTTATCTTGTTGTGAAATTCAGTCCATAATTCCTCAGTTTGCAGCTAGTGCCCACTTCTGTGTGTGAACCCTGGTGAAGAATAAGTAATGACTGCACAGCTAATTATTCTGTGGAACGTTCTGCTTCCTGTATATATCTCAAAAAAACTATTGGGCCAGATCCCAGATGGTTATGATATTCCTTTTTCCACCAGATACTTATCCGAAGTTTTACCCTGTGGGCAATTGCTCCAAGGGGGAGAAAGGCCAAGTCATCTTTCTGCTTTGACATTGGAGCCATTCACACTTGCTCAGAGCTGTCATAAGCAGCTGGGTCCCAGCTGCACCTCTCTGGATAATAAATTCCTGCTTGTAACAAAACAGGGAAGTCATTTTCCTTGTTGCCTTGTAAAGGCAGCAAGTGAAGTTAAGCAGAAGGCAGGCCATTGCTGCTTTCCAAGACTGTGCTCATTTAATCCAGGCTTCGTTTTTTGGGGCTGGAACAGTAACCAGAAAAGGAGTAAGCAGAGGAGTGAGTGAGAGCCTCACTGGGACAGAGGTCTGACTCACTGTGTTGTAAATGAGATTGCAGCTGATCACCTCGGGACGCTGAGTCCTCGGAGACATCACATATTTATTATTTATACCCAGAGACTGACATTCTGTAACATGGAAATGGCCAATTAATCACAAACATTTTTTGGCAAGTGTTTACAAACAAAGATCTTTAAGTCTTAATGTAGGCTCACAAAGCTGCAGTTCCTCCAGATGGAGTTCGTTTGTCAGATGTGATGACTACCTGTAGGGGAGCTCTGTATGGACTTGAAAAGGAAAGGGGGATTAAAGTTTGTTTCAGAAATGATTAGCCAGTTTTCCTGTGGGTGGTGGAACTAGCTCTGAGGAAATTTGGCAACATGGAGGTACAAAGGGGGGAATGTTTGGGTTTATTGTTTGTATGTTTTGCTGAGAGAGTTCTAAGACCTCATTTTTGCCAGACTGAGAGCTAACGGATAGGGAGATCGCAGGTGGGGTTTCATGGTTACAGGTGTCTTTAGTTCTACTGTGTTTGTAAGGGAACTGTACGTGGGCCAGGCATGCCAACCTTCCTGCAAAGCAGAGGTTCCTAGTTCATACCCAACATAGCTTTCTCTGGGTAGTGTTTACAATTACTGCTCTAGATATGAGGGTTTGGATCAAACCCTGGGATTCAGCTTTTGTGTCAAATGCAATATTCCAAGAGGACTATAAAGGGTTTTCTGTCAATATTCTGTGCCAGGAGTCAGGACTGGGGTTTTACTTCCAAACCCTGACATAAAATAAAATGTTCATTGATTATGGTGCCTTGTAAAACGCTTTTCAGCTGGTGCGTAAAAAGCCATTGCTGATGAAGTTGATCAATTCTTGTTTTCCTGTTCTTCTCATTTATGGTTGTGCTTGTGTGCACATCTCTTGTCCTATGCCTAGACTGCAAGCGATGTTGGAAATCTGTAGGGGTGTTGCCTGACTGCCAGCCCAAGGCTTTTGGTCTGTGGTGAGCACTCCCAGGGACTAAGATAACATCAGGAACAATAATAATAATAGTAAGCAGACCTGATTTCCTTGGCTGATTAATCTGAAATCTCCTTAGAGATGTTCAGAAAGACAATGCACAGCTTTCTCTTGCAGTTGCTGAGGGTTTTTTTTGTCTACAGGTTTCCCATAAAATGTTGTCAGAGTGCCAAGCTGCTCTGTTCCTTTGATATGCAAAGTGCTTTGAGGAGAGAACCCCTCAATTACCAATATTCCCAAAGCATGGTGATGTACTAAGGAGGAAAAGGAGATTTTTTGTCTTCAGACATCGCTCAACATAAAAAAGAAATGCTTGTGTTTGCAGGGTCAGTCTTCTGGCACAAGGTTTTTGAAGTGTTCACGTGAGATTTACTCTTTTGTAGCTATACTAATATCCCCACTTTGCACTTTGTTTTGTGAATAATTATAGATAATAATGTGGGTTTTGAGATACACTGAGAATAGAAAGGACACTGGTAATGATACTCTCAGTGGATATGGGGAAGGTAATGCAGGACAAGAAGTAGTCAGTGTTTGTGATGAAATACTCTGTACATCTCTGCTGATGATTAAATATCCAACAAGTGCCAAGATACATGTGAGATGGCATCCATTATATCAGCAGGCTTCAGTTTCATCAAAGAAGCTGCATGTAATTTGGTTGAGAAATTCTGTCTGTTGTTAATGCTGAGAGAAGCTAGTGTTGTGGCACCATTCAATTAATTAAATCATTAAATCCTGTCCCACTGGTGATCCTTGGGCAGAAGGCAGTTTATCAGGCACTTCCATCCATCCCAAAGCCCTGTCCTGGTGGTGAAGGGGAATGCCTGCTCCCTACACAGATGTGTCCTGTGGCACTCCCTAGGGCTGGGAAGGGGAGGCTGGAGAACCCGGGGGGGCAGGCCCTATGGGGTGGGGTGAGGCAGAGAGGACAGGCGGGCCCCTCCATCCCGAGACCTGCCCTGCTGTCCCCTCTCCTCAAGGACACCGCTCCACTCAGCCCGGGTTTG
>NW_010251271.1:0-1715 GCF_000690775.1 Eurypyga helias
CTCCTCCCCCGCCTTCCGCGGCCTTCCCTCCCAGTCCGCGACTGGTTTCTGTCACTGCAGATAATAACTACCTGCACGCGCGGGTTTAGACCCTCCCCCTCGAGTATGAAGTATTTGGCGTTAATTTCGCCACGACATTAATTACTTTCCCCCTGAGCTTGCCCAACGGGGCGTTGTGGGTTACGTGGGTCAGACCCCCCGCGGCCCGGGTGCAGCTCTGGGGTGGGCTCAGTCACTATGTGCAGCTCAGCGCCCACCCTTGGCGAGGCCGTGGCGAGGTGCTGTGGGTGCCTGACTGCGCCAATGCCAATGGCATCTCCCACCTTCCCTGTTTTTCCCTTTGTTTAGCTGATTCCCGCTACGTTTCTCAACGCAGCTGGGATGTGTTGGAGGGACCAACTGGAGACGTGGCCTCCGCAACCTGTTCCTAAGCAAAACGCTGCCCTTGCTGGGCTCCAGGGCCTGCATCCAACTCGGTGTCTATATTTCTATTAAAGGCCGTAAGATCAAATTCCTGTCTCGCAGCGTTGTCCCAGTGAGGCCTCGGAAGGTAACCCCGGAGCCCCTAAAACGAGCGGAGAACATCTCTGCTACCAGCCGGGGGAGTGAACTTTGTGCTGTTGCCTGGTCGCAGTCCTGGACTTTGCTGTCTCAAAAAAACTCACCCCCATGGTTTTTTTTGAAATTAACCTACTAATTTAATCTCTTGCCAGATAAAATAGTAAATTTCAAGACAACCGTTAGCTTTGACAATTTTTGTCTATGCCTGGAAAAAGAAGAATGTAAGAAATTCATGCCTGCAACTGCGGTTATAGCAACAACAGAACCCCTATTTGCATTTTTGCAAGTCCAAAGATGTATTTGAAGCACAAAGAGCCTAAATAAGTTCATTCTGGGACCTGTAAAGCCCGTCTCTTGGCTTGAATGCATCCCACTGAACACAAACAGTGGCAGTGATGCTGTTAGACTGATTTATGCCGTTTCGGGGGTTTTGTCCCTTACTGCTGGTGAAAATGTGGCTCCTGCCATCTCCCAGCCTTGCTTAGGTCACACTAATTGGGTTAATTCCTGCTCTGCTCGGGCTCGCAGCCCCATCTGGCGGCACTGGGGCTCCTGCCGCTCCCGATACGGAGCTGCCAGCCCACTCAAGTCAGAAATGCCCCGAGCTGCTGGGCTGGCGGTGGGTACTTGGGGAAGCTCTGGAGCAACACTGCTCAGCCCCTTCCTGAAATATCTCCCAAAGCTGTGCTAGCTGCTAATATCAAGACTAAAGCAATCAGAATTTTGATTTTCTGGGCAGAAAAGTTCTTCCCGTTACAGCATTGAGTTTATGGTATGAATTTGAGACCCATCTGTTAGAATGTGTCGTATAAGTAATCACTTGTGTTCTTAGTCTAAGCTTTTAGGAAAGATATCAAACCTCTTCCAAACACCCCGTAGAACTTTCCTCTGGCTCCGGGTCTGGCTCTTACCTTGCGCATGGCTCAGGCGCTGATTCGGGTATTGAAGCAGAGGCTGTAGTCTCCTACGTCTGTGCTCCCAGTAGGTTCAGAAGGACTCCTTTTGCTTAAAATAAGACTTGTTTATACCGAAGTGCTTTGCAGAATCGAGTACTTGCAGTGGTAACTTAGAAGGTCTCATAACTCTGTCTGTATTGTTGATTTGTTTTCATTGTTGGTCAAAAAGCTCTTTGTTTCTTGCTATCTTTAAATCCA
>NW_010251271.1:1746-11431 GCF_000690775.1 Eurypyga helias
CAACATACAAGTTATGTAAAATACAATCCCGTGTTTTGCTTCTGTCTTTTAACCTACAGTTATTAACCTGATACCCCTTTCAGCCTTTTAACTGTACATTTAGCATACAGTGTAAATAATCTTTTATTTAAGTGGCAGAACGGAACGTTTGGAAAATTAGTTCAGTTGTTACAGCCTCTGGGTAATTGAGATGAACACGGGATGGGTACAGGTATGCTGGTGACCCTGTTCATCCCCGTGCAAGAGCTTTTCACTCTTTGCTAGTTTTGTACAGAAGCATTTACCTGAGCATAATTGACTGGACAGAAATGGTGTTTCTTGGCTGCTTTAACTTATGCTAGTCTGTGAAGTGACAAACAGGAGGAAGCTGGACAGTGAATTTTCCACCTCTTTACGCTTCTACAGCATGTAACCACAATTTCATTGTGTGGTTTTCTTACAAAGAGAACCTCAGCCTCACTCACGTCGTGTTTCTATTTTGTTTTCCTCAATAGTCTTCTCAGTCTCACTGGTTGACGACAGAGGAGAGGAGCCAAGTTTTACTTGATCTCAAAGCTTCGGGCTGGTCTCAGTTAGACGAAAGAGATGCCATCTACAAAGAGTTCAATTTCAAAAATTTTAATCAGGTAATTATTGTTATACACTGCTTTTAATATAAAGGAAATGTAATTGTCTTAATTTCCACACAGTCCTGATGGGAAAATATTTATGTTCAGAAACCTGTGAGTATCCTTGTGGGGCCAAACCCTCTTGAGTTGGCCTCAGCAGATTGCTGTCTCATTAGGTGGCATAAATTAATTCAGTTTTGTATTTGTTACGTAGATTTGTTCTAATACTACTATTTCTTGATTATAGTATTAAGGTCAGGGTCAGTACTATGGGATTAGACAAATAATATTTGATCCTGATTTATCTTTTTTCATTACTAGCACTCATAAATGCTGGAAATAGGTAACTGGTGGGCAGCGGGGTTCATTTTTGTCAGGGAAAAACTTGAGAAAAATAGGTAAATAAAAGAACAGAAACTTTTGGCATATGAGGTGGGGAAAATATGACACATTTCGCCTTCTGAAGACTAAAACAAAGTTCTAGTATATCTTGAATGAATCATAGTAGCCGATCTCACAGTGTCTTCAGCACAGCAGGCTGCTGGTTAGACCTCGCTGGATTTTTATTTGAAGTCAGGATCCTGAGCCACATCTCAAACTCACAAGAACAGATTTTGGACATCAGTGTGCCCCCAACAGCAGGTATCTAGAAACCCATTGTTTGGGCAAAAGGTGGCAAGGTTGTAAGATAAACCTACACAATAGAATAACCCACAACATCAGTACGTATCTGTGTGTCTTCCTAATTTGAAGCTTGACAAAGCACATACTGGTGTAGGCAGTTGAGTATATTTTAATCTGCTCATTAGTAAATGATGATTTATACTTCTAGTATATGTCATCTTAGAAAGGGTACTCAAAAAAGATTGCTGCTTGAATTGTTTGGGAGGTACTGGTACCGTCTCTCCCGTTCTTGGTTGTCCTTCATGGGTGACGTGTACAGCAGAAATGAGAGCAAAGGCTGGGAATTGGCTTGAAAACTGGACTTTCTGTGCCCAGCCCAGAGAACCAACTGGGGGGCTGGTCCTCTCTGCAGCTCTGGTCGGATCCAGGTTACGTGTGAATATCTGAGGGCAGAATTTCCCCTGCTGTTTTTATGGACTGCCGACGGTGTCCTCATTTCCAGCTGCAGGGGCAGAGGCCGGTCCTACCGTGGTCCAGGAAAGGGCTCAACCTGCAGATCCCAAGGGGATGCTCAGAGCTGGTATTGCAGAGCAAGTATTTGTGTCTCGATAAATTAAAGCTCAAAGTAAATTAAAATTATGTGTGTGTGCTTGTAGTAGTAGTAAATTGACTATTATTGACTAGTAGTAAATATTGTGCTTGTTACAACCTAGGGAACAAGTGACAAAAGCAGAGTGATACCGTGTTGTACTTCGGGTGAATTTAGTCCTGCAATGAAAAAGAATTGAATTTGTAGGTACAACTTCTTTCGTTTCATGTAATAAATACTCGGTTTATAGTATTTAAAGTGCGAGTGTTTCGTAAAGTCAAAGGACTGAGAAATATAATTTCCTTGGTCATCTTCCTCCTGCCCTTTCACAGATGGCATAAAATCAGGTGTTTAAAAAAAAAAATAGTTGAGCTGACATGAAAGGTATTTCAGATTTATGTTTTGCAGATGATATTGGTATGATTAATGTATTCATTGCTTTTTTTATTGCTTCTCGCAGATAATGTTCATGATGCATGGAAAATTCTGTGGCTTTAAAATCTCTGCCAGGTTTACAAAGTCTGTGTATGTCAACAGATGTTAAGAATATAAACACAACTTTTATTATAAAGTCGTGCAAATGTGTAGACATGAGCTTGGTTTATGTGTATTATTTTCAGCATGAGAATGAAATGAAACTTCTGTGAAACAAGAGTTATTTAGATTCCTGAAGCTTTCAGGCTGAGATTAGCTCGGTTAAAAGCGATCAGCAATGGGCTGCCTTTGTAAGGCTGACAAGCTAATGACAATTCTGGCTTATGGAGTTAGTTTGTAACCCAGAACTTGGAAGTGCTGTGCTGTTTGTTAGTCTGAAGATGCATTTTCATGAAAGTGGGCTTTGGAGGTACAGTTCTCTGAAACAAACTGGAAACCAGCCTGGGGTCCCAGTTGGAAGCCCTTTGTTAGTTGTGTGGCTGTGGGTGCCCACCAAGCACTGGTCCCAGCATGGAATCCCAGAGTGGTTTGGGTTGAAGGGACCTTAACGCCCGCCCAGTCCCACCCCCTGCCACGGGCAGGGACACCTTCCACTAGACCAGGTTGCTCCAAGCCTCATCCAGCCTGGCCTTGGTCATTTCCAAGGATGGGGCATCCACAGCTTCTCTGGGCAACCTGTCCCCACTCCTCCCCACCCTCTGCGGGAAGAATTCCTTCCTGATGTCCAAACTACATCTCTCCTCGTTCAGTTTAAACCCGCTACCCCTTGTCCTGACACTACAGGCCCTTCTAAAAAGTCTCCCCTAGCACCTTGGACTGGGCAGCGTTAGTGCTGGGTGCTGCTCTGTGTTCCCTTCGCCTTCGGCGTGAGACAGGCTCCTGGTTGGGTGGGTGTTCTGAGTCTTGCATAAAACACAAAACACACCAGCAGGGTGATGAAAAATGCAACTCAGCTTGTGGAGGAGATCACCTTGCCTGGAAGAGCTGTGCTGCTCACACCAACTCAGCCGTTCCTCCTCACGCCTTGCAGTTGCTACGTGTTATTGCCACCGTCGAACAGCGGGTAGGCAGTGATGAGTAAAAATCGGGAGTTGTCTACCCCCAGGACCCTCACTTGGGTGCACTTGCTCAAGAGCTCCCTGGTTGAGGAGCTTTCCCAGGGGAGTGTGTGCTTGGTGACAACCTCAGGCCATGGGCGAGGTCTTGGAGAGCGGGTTGGCTCGGACCACTCCATGGCAACACGTCTGGGTACTGGTGAGCATCCCTAAACCTCACAGCCACATCAGAGAGCTTATTCAGGGCTTTGCCCTGTCTGCAGGGAAGAGAAAAGCAGCTAGCAAGGCTTTTGGGCGACTGTGCAGCATCAAGAAGGCACGCTCTTGTCCATCTGTGTCTTTGCACTACCGAAACAAGAAGTTTCTCTTCTAGCTGTGGAAGAAACGCTCTGCTTCTCATCTGCCCCAGCAAAATTTGGAATTGGGATAGGAATTTAATTTATGCCTCCAGACTGTGCAGGTAACTTGTCCCAGTTATTGTTCTGCAAACTCAGAAAGGAAGCCGCAGAAGCGTTGGGACTATTGCTACAAGTTGGTCATTGAGGGAGGGAAGGGTTGCTGAGGAACTCGATGTCCTGGCTTGTATCTGGGGCATTTCCTGGGATTTTCTCAACGGTTTGGGTCAGCACACCTCAGGAAGGGTGATCCCAAAGCAGACAGATCTTGTGTAAAAATCTGAATTTCCCCAGATCTGTCTCAAGCCCTGTCCCGGCTGGGCAGGCATCTGCGAAGGGCTGTGGGTGATGGGTGCTGAGCCCTTGGTTTGCGTCCTTTACCCAGCTGCTCGTTTTCACCAAATTTGCAGGAACATCTTAACTTCGAGATTTTCATGTCTCTTGTCAAAGTTGGTTGGATTTGACCAGAGGGTTTAAGGGGCAACTGCCTGTGTGATTGCATTTCCTTAGGTAATCACGCAGAGGCAGAAAATGCAGTTAGGAAATTACAAAGGTGGGCATGGTTGCTGATGGTCAGGTTCAGTGTTTACAGCTGCTTTCTTTTATAGGGTAAGTTTTTAATTAAGGTTGGGGTTCTTTTTAAAAAAAAAAAAATCATGTAGGAAGTCTCCATAAGACCTCTAACGTCATTTTATAAAATGACAGGAAATCAAATGCTCTTAAGAGTTTTACAAACTATTTGAAATACGTTTTGTGTTTTGGGGCTACAGGACACCAGTGAAAGATGAGCCTGAGCGGAGGGGACGGTCAGGAGATGCTTTGGAGGAGGGTGCACGATGAGGGTAGAAGCATGTGTGTGTCGTTGCAATTGGGGGGTTGAGAACTTATTTAATGATGTTGTCATTGCAATTGACAGATTGGGGGTTTGAGAACTTATTTAATGATGTGCAAAAAATCTAGAACACTCGGATAAAGGATTAGTCTCACTTTGCATTTACTTTCCAAATTTTCTAGCTTTTTTGCTTGAAATCCAGGAGAAAAAGAAATCAGAGCATGGCTTTTTTCCCCCTCGTTGAAATGCCAGTTATTTACCCTTAGCTGCAGGGGGACACACTCAGATTTGCCCCCTTACACCCTGGGTGCATTGTCCCAGTTACACATCCGAACAAGTTTGGTGGGATAGGCCATGAATATCCTCTCTCTGTTGTGGTGGTGGTACTTGGGGTCAGCCCCTGTAATGTCACCTGCGTCGATGCTTCCTTTTGCCACTCCTGATGCGTTGCTTTGGCTTCTGCCCTGAGCAAAGATTGGAAAATGTGGGTTTGTACACGGCGGCGGCGTATTTCATTGCCGCTTTATGTACTTAATCTTTTGGATGTTTGAACGACGTCCACGCCTTTTACGCATTGAAAACATAATATCCTTTAACCTACAGAAGTAAAATGAATTTCACATTAAATATTCGGTCGTGGACCACATCTTCAGCTTTTTATATGCCACAGCGGCCTTGTGGGTTGTGGTTTTTTTTTTTTTTCTTCTCCATTGTCTGATAGTGAGGTCATTTTCAGTCCTCGGAGAAATTTTATTCCCAGCCAGATGCGGGCCATATATTAAAAGTAGCACCTGTGGCTAATATCACAGCAGCTTACCATAAATTTACATGGTAACTAGGATTATATCTGTCAAGACTGTTAAAAAATGTCTAGGTTTAATTTGATTTCCAGTATTGAAGGAGCTCTCCAACATTTTGCTTCATAACTATATTTTAAAAGTTAAAATCACTCCATTGTTAAGTTTTATAGCACTCCCAGTGCCCATTAAGTTGATTTGTTAAATGGGGGTCAGAAGAAAGCAAGTTGGCTACAGGAGGATCGGAAACCAAGCCATTTGTGACAAATTTAGTCCTCGCGTGTGAATCTTCTCGGAGCCCAGGGACTGATTGGATTCAGGTGCAGTTTATGTCAGTTGTGTTTAACCTCAACGCCTGAGCAGCCTCAGCCCCGACCCTCCCTTCTGCTAATCAAACGACGAACCTGTTTGCGTTCATTTTGGAGGGGAATTGCTCTTTTTAACGTGGTATCGGTCCCTCCCTCTGCTAGAGTCTTGCATTACATTGCCTGTCGACTGAAAGAAATGATTATTTTTATCCACTTAGGTAGGTGCTGGGTTTCATATAGTCTTTCCGAAACCGCTTTGTTATCCATTGTCCTTTGAGTCCTCTCCATGTGCTGTGATTTGTGCACCTGCAGACTTATGAAGGTATTTCTTTTGGTAGTTATGGTGTTCACTAACTTCCCCGCGTTTATGAACGCAATAACTGATGTACCATAAATCATAATTATTTATGAGTGGATTTACGGAGTTGAGAAAATCTTTGTGTCTTGAAAATAATGAATTTCTGGCGTATCTGCGTGCTGACATTTTCCTTTATTAGAAACTGATAGTGGCATTTTCGGGAGGCTAACCCGCAGGCTGAAGCAGAGCGAATGAACTGGCTCAAGCGTCTCGAAGCGGAGCGTAGTAAAAATACATGGTTTCTCGGTGCTCACACCTTCCTTGGGTCTATTCTGGTGAGTGGCTGAGTGAATAACACCCTCACCCCTGAGTCGGAGGGTCGGGGTGCAGCTGTGGGACCTGGACATGGTCCCTCCTGCCTGGCACTGCCCGCGGAAGGCAGGAAGCTGTGCGTTGGGGTGAAATAGAAGAAGTTCTGGGGAGATGGTTTGCTTGAAAACTTGTGAGTTTCCTTCCCTGGCCTTGGAGGAGATGACACTGGTGCCCTGGTCAGTGTGTCCTGTTCCCAGCGATGCTTCCAGTTAACCTGGCAGCCCACAGTGGGAAATTCTGCAAAGCTAGGATGTCTGTAGTGGTGGAAAGGTGTAATTGGATTGTGTCTCGGCAGGAATTAAGTCCTTGGTGCTGGAGGTTGGGAAATACTTATTTTCTTCCAGTGGCCAGTGTGGCTGGTGTGGTACAAAACCATACGTAAATCAGCCAGTGCTCCAGGATGTTTTCAGACCAAAGTTTTGCACTAGGCAACGTTTTTCTGATGCCTTAGCTGATGACTCAGCGCATCAGCAGCCTCTTGGGTCTTTTAAAGTCCTTCACAATTTAGCCTTTCCTTGTATGTCTGTGCCGTGTTGTCCTTCAGTCCCTTCATTACAGCTTCAGTCGTAATCCATATGAGAAAGTCGTGGCATGAGTGCTCACCGTTCTGTGGGGTATCTTATCTCCTCTCTGTCCAGGGACTGTGTGTACAGACCCCACCGCCCTCGCCTCCCATCTGCTCGTGGCGGTACCCCCAGTATCAGGATGATTTAAAATGTCACAACATTAATCATATTTGAATACAATTAATCACGTTTAAATTGAAGGCTCCGGGTGGGCGTGTGTCCTTCATCTCTAGCAGAGGTGAGATACAAGATGTCCCGTCCCAGGTGTCGTAGAAGTTGCATCATTTTAATTTTCCTGTGATTCAAGTGTAATTAGGCATGCACATTTTCTTGATGATCTAAGTCGTATTTCTCCTTAGAATAAACCATTACTTTATTGTTTATAATTATTGGGGGTGGTTGCATTTCTAACTGCTGAGTTTGCCCCACCGAGCAGACCTGTTGTACCTCCCTTTAAGCAGCCCGCTGCTTAAATCTGCCCAGCTGACCTCTGGGCTGCTCTCCACTTGGCTCTCATACAAATGCTTTAAACGATGGATTTATTATCACTCAAGTGAAAACGATTATAACATTTGCCGTATGCTTGTTGCATACATTGATATGAAAGTGCGAAAGAAATTATTTGTCAAAATGCCTTTTGGATTTCACAAGCTGTCTCGTAGCTCTGGAGTAGAAGAAATGTTTCTCCCTTTGCCTGCACAGATTGAGTGATGCTCTGTTTGAATGAAACAGAACAAATGTCTTAGCTGTGAGGGCTGGGCTGCTGTACATCCATACCAAAAGAGCGAATGTGAGCAGGTCAGCTTCGTTTTTAAGTAAAATTTGGACTCTTTCCTTGTTAAACCACCTTTGGAAAATGTCACGAGTTTTAACTCAGTTGGACACCTTCCTTTGGGAAGATGCACGTAAGACTGATGCCGCCTTTGCCGCGTATGATGGTCACTCAGAATGGTTTTTACCTTTCCAGTTAAGGAGACCTGGTGCATTGCAACTCTCTTGTGCATTAAAATTTATTTTTACGGGGGCAAAGATGCTGATTAAATGCAAGCAGCACATCTCTCTGTCTTGGTTGTTTAACCTTTTGCATCCTCTTGGTTTTGGAATAACGCCTGACTGTGTTTTCAAACCTTTAATTCCCTTTCCCGCCAGCAGCTTTCGCTTTCTCATACTCCCGTGGAGTAGAGGGACGCTCTCGGATGTTATCCTCCGCGACTGAAAGGAGAACTGGACTCTGGCTGGCAGAATAAACTAAAATAAGTCTACAACGCCCCTATTGAAACATTAACCATTACTTGCCAAAAGCACATCCAACCCACTTAGCGGACGTCCGTTAATCCCGCGGTGAGCCGTTTCGGGCTTTAATGCACGCTGTTTTACACGTTAAGGGTTTTGAAGTCGCGGGCCAGCGCTGACCTTTCGCGTCTGCTCCTCTCGCAGTAGGAATCTCCGCTCGCCGCTCCCCGTCAGGCCGGATTAATGTGACGAAGAGCAGCGCTTCTGCTGGCTGCAATTTCGGGTTTTGATCAGAATTATTTCTTTCACAAACAATCACGTTTGGCTAAAACGTTACATCTGCTCTGAAAAGCCACTGGCAGAGCCACAGTTTATCGGGCTGAGGCTAAGGAAATCTTTTCATTCCTCTTTTATAAAGCTGCAAACCCACTTTTTTGGGGGGAGAGCTTCCCTTCTTCCTCCTCCCCTTGCCCTTTTCCTTCAGTCTTGTTGGGCGGGGATGAAAAGTTGTTTTGGACAAACACGAAGCTGGCTGTGCTCTCTTGGAGGGGTTTGATGGGGGACGTGTTGATGAGTGGGGAGCCCTGTGCTGAGTCAGCACCGTGCCGCTGGGCTTATTTATTGCTAAGGCTGCTTGGTAGGAAAACGTTCTTTATTCCTGGGATCAGAGAGAAAAGTCCTGATTTCGTGATCTAGTGCGATTTTTAGCTCGTGCTGTGATGGGAATAACAGCAGGCAGGTAAATATACATCTGTGTTTGACCAAGGTGACCCTGGCTGGGAGAACCTTTGTCCCCTGGTACAGTGGGTGGGTGCTGGTAGCAGGCAAAACCACTGTTAGCTGTGCAAGCCCAGGACGTTGTGTTTAAGCATCTGTCTTGTAATGCCCAATCTAATGAAAAAAAAGAGGTGTACAAAGGGGTTCCCTTTGTGGTGTGCTCACATGGATTTCTAAAAGAAATTCAGTGTTCACTGGGGGACTCTGTATTTGTCTCCTGTCTCTCTGTTCCCGGGTGTACAGATGGTGTGGGCTGCCCGGGGGAACCCGTGTGTCCCAGTGAAGAAACAACCAACAAAAAAAAAATCATGGAACCTCCAAAATATTGCGCACTGAATGTACTCTGCCCCTTCAGACATGTGCTTGGAGCACACGGAGGGGTCTGGAGACAGCTGAAAATGCTGCATACAGGTTTTCTATCTGAATCGTGGCAGTTAAGTGAGCCTGGTTCTTAATAATGTAACCTAACGTAGCTGCCTTTGTCCGTTTGTCCGTGACCTGCTCCAGCCATTCTTCCACACACCAGAGACTGGAGATGAAGGAGAGGTCTAGGTGACCCACAGATCACGTAGGGAATGGTGGGCACAGAAAACCAGGCCAGGTGCCCAGCTGCTGGGAGGCTGAAGGATGCCCTGAGGAGAAACATGATGTCTGGGAAGATGCGTGCTCTCTCCTGTTTGTTTTTTACAAAGGATCTGTCACTTCTAGACTTGAAATGTCTGGCTGCAAAATAATACTTGAATTCTATAGTGTGATATAAATTAAAAGCCTGCCAGTGCTGTCCCCAGTAAGTCTC
>NW_010251271.1:11445-12554 GCF_000690775.1 Eurypyga helias
ATCACCTAAACTACAAGAGGTGTCCGGATGCGAAGCCCCATTCTGACAGCGCAGGAGGATGTTTTCAGCAGCTCAGTTGAGTGATTCCTGACTGGATCTGCAATAAATGTGCCTCAGTCTGCTTTATTTCCCAGCTTTCGATCTTTTAGATTCTGGCTTGGCCAAGAGGTTGATTGGAAGACCTCTCCAAATTCCTCACGCCTCCCTAAACTACAAGAGGTGTCCGGATGCGAAGCCCCATTCTGACAGCGCAGGAGGATGTTTTCAGCAGCTCAGTTGAGTGATTCCTGACTGGATCTGCAATAAATGTGCCTCAGTCTGCTTTATTTCCCAGCTTTCGATCTTTTAGATTCTGGCTTGGCCAAGAGGTTGATTGGAAGACCTCTCCAAATTCCTCACGCCTCCATTGTGCTTTCTGTCTCATGTTTGAATTATTGACCTTGTCTTTAAAAATCCAAACCAAAAACACTGACAGTGTGGTGGGTGGGAGGATGGTGGAAGATGAAGTGGTCATGAGACCAGCCACTGCTTCTTTTAATCCATCATAAAACAATGCCTTTCTTACCGGTCTTTGATGTTTTTTTTAGGATCATAGATGGCAGAGATGTAGTGGACTATCAGGGGCAGGATGTCATTGCCCTTGGATACTCGGCAGCGAAGATTTTGGATATTAAGCTGGTGGTACGTGTAACCTTGGCCAAAAGACCAAGGAGAATTTTGTCTGAGCGCTCCCTGTGTTATCAACAGCATGTATGGCATGTGAACTTAATTTTCATGTCTACAGGATGAAATAATTCCTTCACACAAGAGTAAAAAGACACATTGGGGGAAGTAGTATTTGGTTCCGCTGTAGCCAGATCTATTCCATCCAAAACGTGTGCGATGGGATAAGGAACTTCTCTTGTTCTACACCATACCTGAGCTCTGTAAAACTCAGAGGGTTTGAGTACCTTTTAGAAGTGGAGCATTATTAACAGTAATTTAGTTCTCATATGGTCTGTTTTACAACAGCCTCACGGCGTGGGCTGGCACCGCGCGCCTGAGGATGGTTCGCTGCCCGGGCCGCAGCATCCCTCGGTGAGCAGCGCGCCGTAGCGGGGGGGGCAGGG
>NW_010251271.1:12580-22600 GCF_000690775.1 Eurypyga helias
CTTGTTACTGGTTTATTTTTATGGTGGTTTGTGTGATGGCTTTGTGGCGGTGCAGCCAGGGGTTTGATCTGCTGGGCCGAACGCTTGCTTCAACAAGTAAAATTGTCATTGCTCTTCCAGTTGCGCAGCCAAGGGAGTTTATTATTTCAGTGACTGATGGCTTTAGCAGGTGCTCGGTTAATGCTGGCTGCGCTGTGTTATTTCATGTTTTTAGGTAAGGTGCAAAAAGCTCATTTTAAAAAGTCATGTTTCTTGAAATAGCTATTTTATTTGGTGTAAACCTCCTAAGTGCAACCTTTCTTTTCCATTTTCGAGCACAAAGCACAGAAAAATGGCTGGGGGGGTGGAGAGTCACGTTTAGCTGACGGTGTGGCTGAAGGATTTCTTTCCATGTTCCTGTTCAGTCCTGAAACCTGGGATTACTTCTTGTCTTTTGTCCTGTGTTGAGTTAACAGGAGGGGTATTAAGGAGAAGCCAAGTGGAGCTTGGCAAAACTGGATACAGATCTCTAAAATCTGATTTAGACATTTAATTTTTTGAATAAATAAAATAATATTTGTGAGGCTGTTTTTACCTAGAGTGCTGAATGAACTGGAACTGGAAAAAAAAAACCCAAACATTGAATTTGAATGCTTCTATATGAAGTGATATATCACAGATGCCGTGGGACCTTGTTCCAGGTTTGGGTGGGATTTAGGATGTCGGCTTATTTTGCAGTAGTCTTTGTGGGCAACTGTAATTATTTTTATCTATTCCTAAGCAAATGGATGTATTTTGTAACACAGTCGTATTGAGCCAGTGGAGTCTGGGCTTGAAACTTTTATCACTCACAGAAAGAAGTTTTTATGCTGCTTTAAGGCTTCTCTATGTTCTCTCACTTCTACTCCATCGAGTCTGTAAATCTTTTTGGTGGAATGGGAGATTAATTTTGGCTTGAAGTCTGTTCGTTGAATCACCGAGCGTATTATCTGCTCTCTGTTCATGAAATCCAGGTGCAATCACTTATTGTAATAAAAATGAGAATAGGAAAAGTGATCCTCAGCACCGAGGCTGCTGGAAAAGTCAGGATGTGACGAGGAAGAAGGTAATAGATGTAACGTTTTGTACCATATTATCACCAATAAGAGAAAAAAGAGGTCTAAATTCCGCAGTTACGAAAATCCTGATATGAACAGGCTTAGGAAAGATAAAGTTGAGGTTTGTTGAGCAGGTCGCACACGAGGGTATTTCACACGCTTAGCGAACATGAGGGGAAGAGGAAAGCAGAGCAAGGAGGAGGCTTTAGGAGCAGGTCAGCGCTCCCTACCTGATTTTAGTCCCTTTCCTTGCGCTGATCCCCGTGTCCCTTGGCCTTAGCAGAAAATTTGTGTTTCTTTTTCAAACCAGTTGAGTCTCAGATGGGTCAAATCATGCTTGCACCTGCTTTAGGACAAGGTGGTGTCACGGCTTAGGTCACCGTTGAGCGTGGAAGATGAAGCCTTTGACTCCGACCTCTTTTGAGAGCTGCATCTCGAACATCATCAGGATGGTGCCGTGCCTGGTCTAGATTGTGCCAAGTGAGTGTAAACTTCCAGGCAGCTTGAACTTTTCCTGGGACAGCATTCCTGAAATAGCCTTCTGTCATCTCCCCCGGCTCTTGACATTGTACCGGTACCTGTGTGAGAAATGTCCCCGTTGAGGAAAGGCCATGCCTCCGAGCTCTGCTTCTCCTTGCCTCCATTTATTCTTTGTGTTCTTCAAATTGGTAAATCATATGACAATAAACAGAAATACCCTCAATGAAGAGAGAAGGGGAAACTGTTGTTTATCTGGTCAGGTGGTTTAGATTAGCAGTGATGCTGGTCTGTATTATGTTACTTTAAATCATAGTGTCCCAACAGGACATAAATTATGAAGATTGTTACAGTATGTTTCATCCAATGTAAGATCAACAAATTGGAATAATTTTTTTATAGGAAAATCAGTGCTTTGGCAAGGTTATTGTTGAAGAATTTAATTTAACTTGAGCTTTGCTTGCATTATTTCTTAATATATAAAAACTATTTGCATAATGTATGAAGTATAAACATTTTTAGAATCAAAGGCAAGCATGCCTTTTCCAAGATTACATAGAGTGGCAAACTACTTAGAATAGATCAGTGTTTGTGCTTTTGCTGTCAAAAATGTTTGATATAGAGCTGGCGAGCTAGTTTCTTCACTGACATAATTGTAAACAAGTGTTGGGAGACAGAAAGAGCGTTCTTTGTAGAACATGGTGTAAAGGTTTTCACACACGCCGCTGCGGATCTAACATGGAGAGCAGTGTTTACAGCTGTAATATGAATATAAATAGGTAACTTTTTTTAGAGAGCAAAACAGTATTTCACTTTTGTATAAATTATGTGTGCAGATAAGTGGGGGGGATGCGAACAGTCAGCTCTGGATGTTAGAAGGATATTGTAAATGCAGAAAAGCGTAGACAGTTAAGTTGGAAATTTTAGTTGTGGGGTTTTTTTAGTTTCACATTTCATTACAAAGACAGAAGTGGCACCCCGGGACATGCCAGTGTGTCTGTAGTATTCCTCTTCCATCCTTTTCCTTCCTTTCCAGCCTTCCAGTACCTCAAGGGGCTTTTTACAAGGGGTGACAGGACAAGGGGTAATGGGTTTAAACTGAAGAGGAGAGATGTAGTTTGGACATCAGGAAGGAATTCTTCCCGCAGAGGGTGGGGAGGCACTGGGACAGGTTGCCCAGAGAAGCTGTGGATGCCCCATCCCTGGAAGTGGCCAAGGCTAGGCTGGATGAGGATTGGAGCAACCTGGTCTAGTGAAGGTGTCCCTGCCCGTGGCAGAGGGGTTGGGACTAGATGGTCTTTAAGGTCGCTTCCAACCCAACCATTCCATGATTGGTGTCCATCAGTTAAGAGTACTGCCTTTCCCAATCACGAGCAATGCCTGGGGAGTGGGAAGGTTGGCTGCATTCACAGTGTTTTGCTGCCCAAGCTATTAAAGAGGAGACAACCAAATCTCTACCAGTGGTTGGTTTGGTGGTGTTCAGCTATAGACCTTGCTGGCTGCCCATGCCTGGATGGGGTGGGATAGAGAGAGTAGGAAAATGCGGGCACAACCCCTGAGCTTGGCTTGTCCGTGACTTGCACTGTCACCGGAGAGATGGGGACGTGAATAACCTGAGTCTAGCTCTCTTTGGGACATAATCTAGTTGCCTTCTGAAGGACTGTCACGTTGTTCTTGGGATGGTGTTTACAAAAAAAAAAAGAGTGATTGGAAAGTGTTCCCATGGTTTTTGTCATGGATGAATCCAGACAGGGCCAAAAATAAAAGAGGAAATACATAATGCCACACGGATCCAGTGTCCCTGGGGATGGTTCAGGCAGGATGATGATGCCAACAGGGAATAATCCCAAAATGGGCACGTGGATTTGAGAATGAATACCTGTTCTTCTGTGCTGTCATCACCCTCCTAAATACCAGTTGGATTCCTCTTTTTTTTTCTGGTTTTAACCATGTTGTCACTTTCAGGTGAAGAGTGTGGCCTTGTGAAATGACTTTTGCATATTTGTAAGGTAAAAGTCTTTCTTAATGGAGTAAGTAGGATTAAAATAAAATAAACCCTGCATTTTTCACAGGAGCGCAACAGAAAATGTCACGAGATTAAGTCAAACCCTGGCGACTAGCTAAACACAACTTAAAATAGCTCGACGTTTAAAGAATTTTTTCTTTTTATCTGCTGACCCCGTAGCTCACTGTTGGGTAGTAGCGTCAGCTGGATGTGTGAAAGCTGCTGCAGTTTGGAAGTGAACCTTAATGATTTGAGTTTATTGTTGTGACAAGGAGAGCTCCTGCTGTATGCTGGGTGAATGGAAAGCAAACGTGTGACGTGTAGTCATCTCTTGCCCTGTATGACAACGTCACTCTAACGTGTTTTATTTATTCATTTCCCACTGATAAATGATACAGATGCACCCCTGGCGCGTGGGGAAGGGAAGACAGGTAGCCCTCGCTCTGCAGAAGGTCAAGGTTAATGCTACCTCCAGCGTTATAATGACAGATGGGAGGCAGAAACCTTAATATACTTGTGATTAGCATATGGTTTACTTGGCTGAGCGTCCGAAGGGTTTAAGAAGCCCGGCTTCGCTCTTCGGAGCGTACACGTTTTCAAACAAATAAATAAAAAGTGTGTATGGTTATGTTGTTGAGGCTTTCAGCTGTTTTTCCTGACTATCTCCACTTTGGAGTCAAGTACTGTCAGCTGCTTTGTTCTGGAGATGCACCGGGGTAATCCATCACTGGGGACTCGTGGGCGGGTGATGTATTAGCCCGACATATCGACCTGTGTTCTTTGATGTATAACTCATCAAGATAATGTTGGCAAGCATTGTACAGAAGCAGTGTGTTTAAAAAGTATTAAGATGAATGGATTCCTTGCTTAAGAAGTGTGAAAGGAAGAATAATAGCAGATTAGCTCCGGGATGCCGCAGCTCTCCCGGAGCCATGCGGCGTTGTGCGGTGCAGAGGGACGGATGGAATTTCATCTTTCCTCCTGCTTCCAACAGCAAAGTGTCTGGCCCTGGTTTTCCCATTGTCAGGCAACAAAAGTCGCATTAAGTATTATTTTGTGATAATGTATTTTGTCACTTTCAGCAGCAGTTTGGCCAGACCTGAAACATTATGGGGTAGCTGAATTTTTTAAGTGTTTGGGGTTTTTTTTGTGTGTGTTTTTTATTCTTTTACTTTATGAGGTTAACTTGTTCTTGTAAGAGAAGCCCTGATTTTTATCTCTTGGAGACATGCTGTGGCTGGTAGTATTTAAAAACCGTTTTAGAAGTGGTGTTACGACTGAAACACCATTGGTTTTTAGTTCATTCTTTCATGATCTTAAAAGCCATGAATGGAAGAGACATGCTGGCACACCCCAGGCATCTCCTTGTCTGCAGAATCGCCTCGGTCATTACCTGTTCTAGCGCTGTTCGTGGTTCATTACAGGCATTTTGCAGGCTGCCATCGCTTGGGTGATGAATTTATTTAGAATAACCCGTATGCCCGGATGTTATTTTAGCCCACATGCCCTAAAAGGATTAGGTTGAAAGTGTCTGCCTAATATGTGTGTTACAGAAGTATCAGAATACCTTATGATATTTAGTACATCACAGTCTCTTTTAATACTTTGTAATGGCTTCTGGAAAATGCTCACATCCTTTCTTTCTCTCTTTTCATTTTTCCAAGGAAAAATCTGAGAAAGTTCTCGTTAGGGGCTGAGGGGCTGCAGGACTCTGTTATTAATATAGCGAAAACCAAGATTGTGTTGGGGCTTACTGTGGTAACTACTTGCCCCACTTTCATCAAGAAATGTGTGATGGTCTGATAAACTCTGCCCACCGCTGCAGTCTTGACAATGATCTTGCACTGCAGACTGCTTAATAATTTTCATTATTTTTAATTAAAGTTGAAGAAGTGCAGGCTCCTGCTCAAATTAAGGTTGGTTGTGTTGCCGGAATGTGGTAATTACTTTAATTGATCACAAGATAGTTTCCTTGATCACCAATTAGACCAAATTACCGATCAAGTTTCAAGACGTGAAGAAATGTCCAAACTGATTTTATGTAACAGTGTTTTCATATCTAATCAAACCTAAATATCTTTTCCTTCCAGAGCCGATTGTATTTTGCCAAAGAAAGGTTACGGCTCTACAAATATAGAGGTGATTCATAAACAATAGCGTCCCAATTGATTTAATTAGCAAAGGAAGCATTTAGGACCTTAATGGAGATTGCGCTGGCGAAATTGCTCGGTAGAACTGTAGCTCATTTTCTTAGTGGGAGATACTTTTTTGCGTATAATTAAAATAAACGAAAACGCAAGGAGTAAGTCGCTTTGGGTAATGCGCAACGGGGGAGAGCGTCTCTGAGCAGAGCAGGGCACGTCAGCGGGCAGGCATGCTTCGTCTCTCGCTGTAACACCGGGTTGTCCTGGCCAGGACAGTCGTGGTCAGCTGGAGCAATGAGCAGGTCTTGAGGAGGGTCCTCTGTGCCAGATTTAATTCTTTTTCATGGCTCGGACAGCCCCGGTTGAGCACTTTTTGAGAAGATCAGCAGTGTGGGGACCAATGACTGTTTTATCCAGCTGGAGACTTTTTACTGTCTGCGGGGAAAGAGGCAGTGGGGTGGCGTGATGGCTAAGTGATGGGGAGGGTTGGGTGATCCATTGATGGGGAGGATTTGGTGGCCCACTGATGGGGACGATTTGTCATCACCAAGCGTGACAGAAGGTCTGCAGAGCAGATTAATTAGTAGGCTCATTTACTTGCCTGGTTCTCTCTGTCTGCCTTCGCTGGAGCGATGGTTGTTGTCCCACAGTCAATGAATTGTGTTTGTGTAGCGTAACCCGTGTGTATACGCCCTGGGATGGGCAGCCAGACACCGGTAGCACATACTTGAACCTGGTAGGGTTTTCATAATTCAGTGTATTTTTTTCCCTTGCTCTTTGCACAGAGGCAGTCCAGTTGCATGGCTGTTGCAAGCTTTTGGGGACATTTCTGGGTATTGAGTGCTGTGTTGGAAATACCGTTCCTATTAAGCCCATGGACACGCTAAAAACACGTCGATCAAACATCTTTCAGGACTATTTGCAAATCGTTGCGAACATCTAATGCACGACTTGCAGCGCTGTGCTTCAAAGCGTGCTGCTGAAACATTTGCAAATTTTTAAAAGTAATTGTTCGCTCGACGTAAAACTAAACCAAGCGAGAACTTCAAGGGAAGTTAGATTTTTCCCAAATTTTGGAATGCTCCTGGGTCAAAGTAAAAAGCTTTTTAATTGCTGACAGTTTGGTGATTTCCAAATGACAAGCCTCATTGGAATGATTTTCTCTGATTATAACGTTTGCATTCATTTGACTGGCAAAGCGACTAACAAAGTCATACTTCATCCAGGCACCCATTCTTTCTTTTTCTTTTTTACTTGAAGGTTTTTGTAATTTGTGAGAGGAAAAAAGACTTGAAACTATTATCAACCATTATACGCTATTCATTGACCACATGTTTGTTTGAAACGGCCCTCGCTGGGTGGAATGCAGGCTATATACATTCTCTTCCATAAATTAGCAGTAAAAAAAAAAAGCCCTACCTAAATCAGGTAGGGTTTTCTTGAGCCTGTTGTATTATAATACGAACCAGACTGTAACGTGGATGTCGCTCTTGCTTTGCATGTTAATTCAGGACCTGAACCCTGACGGATGGAGCTCGGTATGAACAAAGCCCACTGACTCAAGGCGTCCCGCTCACGCACTGAGGCCCTTTGGGCTCCGTTGTGCAATTGCATTTTTGATTTACATGGACATTCTAATTTTCTTTAGAATGCAGTGATTTGCTCCTAAGTATTTTGGCAAGGGCCTGCTATTATTTTCTTCTTGAACCTGTGATAAAACCTGTGTCCTGCGGGAGCGTGCTGTGCAGAATAGAGGGGCAGAGGGTTGGGGAAACCTATTTTAACTCATTTTAAGGGAAAATATTTTCTCATAAAGCAGAGGGGCAAACCCACCTGCCGCCTGTCTCCCCCCCAGTAAATTAAATAGCAAAAAAGTTATGTGAAAGGTTGTGTTTCTGGAATTGTGTCCGTCTAGCACAGGAGTACTGTGGCATGATGCTTAATTAGAAGTGGCACGTTTCGGAGGTGCAGCAGGGGATGAGGGGTGTTGGGGTGGATGTTTAAAATCACTGTTGGGTGCCAAAGGTAAAACCATTGCTCTGATGCGATGGCTTTGCATCCTGGAGTAAGCGCGTTGAGCAGAGCGATTTACCGGGGTCCGAGGGGGACGATTTCAGGAGTGCTGGGAAATGCTTCGGTGGCACGAGAAGGTGAAATGCTCCTCCAACACACACAAACCCGAGGTGCGGTGATCTGGAGCATCTCTAGGCGTTGCTGAGATCCTGGGGTGAACCTCGCAGATCCGCTGCCGATCCTGGCAGGTGGAGGAGTATTTTCCTCTTTGCTCTTTCTCTCCTTAGGCTTTTGGATTTATGACGCGTGTTGCTCTACAGGCAGAGAAGATGAACCACCACCCGGAATGGTTTAACGTCTACAACAAGGTAACGTGTTCACTAGCCCTGGTTACAGGCGTGGCAAGGTCTAGAGGCCAAACCGCTGGCCCGTTCTCTGCCTTTTTGTGGCTTATATACCAGGGGGAGGTAGGGGAATGGAAAGACATTGTGTCTTTATAAAGATATTTGAGATTTTAAAGGCATATTGAGATTTTTGTAGTGGTCATACGGCCAGGAATCAAGCTCTTTGCAGTTGTTTGCTACCAGCTGCATGGTTTGGACCTGTCGCTTCACCTCTCTGGCTGAGATCTAAGAATAAAATAGAAACCTTTAAACCCTTGTTTGGCCAACCTGAATAAATGACTGTTCTGAAACTGCTGAGCGCTCACCAACTTTCTCTCCTTTCTATGCAAAAAGTCGGGAGCCCAGCGGTGTAGGGTAGCAGGCCGTCGACGTGTAGGTACCTAAATGGGGGCCTGGCAGTCTCAGTTTAGGTCTGATTTTTTAAAAAATTGTACCCTCCTGTGTCTCCACATAGCAGCTTATAAAATTTGTTTATAATATTACCCAACTGGTGGTGGTCTCATATTTACAAGGGTTACAAGGTACCCTGCAACCCCGCGAATGAAAGGTGCTGTGTGACGGAGGAAACTACTGCTCTGCCCTTATTTTTATTTTCTAATACTTCTCATTGTGTTGTGTCGAGTTGTTTGGGTTAGCATTTGATGAATATATGCCACTCCTGCTAAAAATACACTAACCCATGTGGACACGCAGCCTGTGGCTGGGAACCACCATCCCAGGGCAGGACGTCCCCACCTCTCCCCCCGCACAGAGGGATCCCAGCACAGGCTCCTCCTCATCAGCCCTTTAGGTCACCCTGTTTAAGGGGACGTTAAAAGATGAGCAGGCAAAGTCCTGATCACCTACACTCCATTATTTTCTTGGCTTTCCTGAATGTTCAGAATTTACCCCTTTTTTTTTTTTTTATTTCTCCCTTCCCAAAATCACAGTCAAACGTGAGACACAGTAACCCCCCGCTTGTCATCTGGCTCAGTCTAAACAAACCCGTGCAGGCAGCTGCGTCATAGCAAAATGCACCAGCCCGTTTGTTTTTCTTTTGGAAATTAATCTGCACCCAGCTCAACAATTTTTTCACCTTCAGGGTGCTGGTTTTTAACAAAACGCGTGAGCCCCTGCCTCGGCGGTTGGCAGCTTGGTCACTGGCCCAGGCTCTTGGTGAAACCGATCCGTGGAATTTAAATGTAAAGAATGAGTTATTCAGTCAGACACCTCTTCTTGGATGAATCCCAAGAATGCAAAGCCTGTTTTATTCTGCGAAGGGGCTCGCTTTGGTTAGACTTCAGGCTCTGTCAAGCCTCCTCACCTACAAGGTCTCCTGCTTTATGTGAGCGGTGAGCGTCCATCTTGCTGGGAACGTCGTGTAAAACCAGTTCACTGCAGAGACGTGGTGTTCCTAGTGAACTGCTGCTAGTCTGGGTGGCAGAGATGAAAATGTCTTTATAACCCCTCTCTTTTCCTTTTCAACAGGTTCAGATAACTCTGATTTCCCACGACTGCGGAGGGCTGACCAAGAGGGACGTGAAGCTGGCTCAGTTTATCGACAAAGCTGCTGCCTCAGTGTAACGAAGACGTGAAATGTTTTAATACAGTGTCCGCCAACGTTTTGTATTTAAATGGTATCCCTCATTCTTTGTAACCCTGATTTCACCAAACCCCTGAGACAAGAAATTTTGTAGGGAGAGTGGCTGAGCTTGCTTTGCCTTTTAGTCTGAGACCCCGCTTGGGTGCCTGTGCTTGTCCTTTGCCATTGCTGGCTCCACATGAGGGTGTAGCAGATAAACCAGTAAGAAATGAATTTGGAACAATCCTTTTCTAGAGGCTAAAATAAGCTGGAAGGAAAGCCGGACCCACTGCACATGTCAGTGTTTCCCGAGGCTGGTGGGAGCTGCCATGGGAGCCCG
>NW_010251271.1:22693-36243 GCF_000690775.1 Eurypyga helias
GCGGGGGGGGCCGTGGATAGGAGCGTGCCAGCCTGCTCCTGCCGTTCCCTTGGACCTGCAGCTCAACCAGCAGTTACAGCTTTGTGTTTCGGTGTTTCTTCTGTGCTTGTCTGAACCCATCTGCCCTTTCGGCACCCACAGCCTAGCAGCTCTATCCAGCAAAAGCCTTGAGGACTGTACCCCGTCCGAGATGCAGGACAGCATCCTGCAGTGGCTGAGAACTTCAGCTCTGGTCCAGCAAATGCCAAATAATCCCAGTGAGCTCCGGGCACACACATCATTGAAGGAAATACGTGCTGAAGTGCTCGGTTGGGCCAGGTGAGTGCTCAGCACCTTGCAGGATTGAGCCATTATTTGTGTTGTAACGCTCCGTACCTGCCGGATCGGGGGGGGTAGCTTGGCCAGGTGCCCAGAGCACTGGCCAGAGCTGCCGGCGGTGAAGGAAGCGGCATTAGCAGGATTCTTGCTAAGCTGGGCTCGGCTGAAGCTATGCTCACCCTTTTTTTTTTTTCATAGCTACAATTACTCATTGCGAACGTTGTTCCAAGAGCTGCAGTTCCCACTGACGAGGTTTAAAATAATTTCTTCCGTGGTTTCAAAGTCTTTGTTTTTTTTTATCCGCTGATCCTCAGCGAGACAGATTTCCACTGCCGGCAGGGAGATTTCAACCTGCTGAAGGCTTGCAGAAGGGCCTCTCGCTCCGCAATCGCGCTGCCGCGTGTGTCCCCAGCGTGCACCGTCATGCCCTGCGAGCGGGGCTGGGTGCGCAGCTCCCGGGAGATTGACACCTCCAAAATGCCGGAGCGCGTTGCTAGAACGACACCGGCGGCACGGCTACCAGCTACCGAGAAAGGAGATACCTGCCGGGCGCCCAAAGCTGCGTCGGGTGCGTTTGCGAGGTGTGTGGTCTCTCAGATCTTTGGGATGCAAAATGCCACTGGCTGCCCTGCAAGGATTCGTGCGGATGAAATAAGAGAGGTATCTTTTAGTTAATCCTTAGCAAGCGCGCTAATTGGACGCGGGCAGCAAGGTGGAAGACGGGGTTTATTTTTGGGAACTGTACTTGGGATATCGAGTTAATACCTAAAAAGATCCAAATTCAGGCTGTATGCTCACACGTTCTTTGCTTCCCAGTGCCTTTCCCCAGCGAAGCGGCGGATTTCCCCGCTGTGGTTTGAAAACTGTTGTGAGGAATGAGTAAGGCTAAAACAAACAATGTGATGTCTCCTGTTACTGGTGGGGGAATGAAACGAGCTTCACCCGAAGTTTTGACAGCGTCTCTAGCGAACTGTGAAAACTCAGTTGTTAGAAATGGATATGCAGTGCGCGCGCTTTGAATAAAACCAATAAAATCAAATTCCTCCTTTGTAATGTGTGGCTTTATTATACGTATGTGACAAAGCTGTTTACTTTCAAGAGAAATGTAAGATAAATAATATTTAGTTACTGGGAGGTCGTTGGTTTAGAAATTGATATTTATTTACATACTCTGAGGAAGAATATCCCCGCCAGCTAGCGTAGCTGGGGGAGCTGCACTGTCCACCCATGGCACGGAGCTGTGTAGCCAGGGTGGTTGGAGGATTCCTGGCCGGCAAAGAGGAAAAAACACTGGGAAGAGGCGGGCGGCTTTGAAACGCTGGTAGTTTCTAGGTCAGGCTTGTTGAGCCACAATCTCTTGTTAACAAACCCACGGGTGCCTTTCGTGAGCATTGCTGTGCAGCACTAGTAATAACAAAGGTAGTGAATAAATGGCTTCTGCTCTCTTTTCCACGGAATGCTGACTTCGGAGGCAGTCTCACAGGGGAAGGCCTGGCCGTGCCGATGCCATGAAGACATCTGCCATCATGCCATGTGGTGCTGATGGCCCTGTGTTCCGGCCCGGCTTGGTTTTGTCCAGCCGCTGCCCTGTGGGGGTCGGTCGGCACTCTCCTGGGTTCTCCTTCACCTTTCAGGCGCCTGGGATTGCTTTTGGTATAAAAGTACCTTTTATTTTGGGCTTGGGTTTTTTGGGATGGGACTCACAGCATTTCTGAAACACATCCCAAATCTGCAATGAACCCCCATCAAACCCCGACTCCCACCCCGTCTCCCACCTTTCCTGGTCAGGGAAGCCCTGTGGTGCTGAGGAGCCCTGACCCCCCTCCACATAGATCCCTAAATCCATGGCAGCCAGCTCGCAGCTGACAGCATCTCCCCAGCTCCTCTCGGTCTGCACGGTGAGTCTGGGATGCCGAGGGATGTGGAGAGGGGATGCACAGTCCCCCTCACCGAGCTGGAGATTCACAGCAAATTTATACAGCGAGGATTTAGGGACAGGCACTGGATTTAGGCCAGGAAACTCAGCCTCAGGCATCTTCTCTTGGAAGAGCATCATCAACTCCACTCTGAACAAAAGTAGCCAGTGCACAGGGTCTGGATCTTTTCCAGGTGATGGCATTGCTGGACATGTGCTGCTCCGTGATGATACGGATCGAGCAGCTGCCCAAACGATGGCTTCATCCCCTGAGCCGGCTTCTCCTTGGGGTAGTTTGGTGCCCACTTCTGCGCAGGGTCACACCCCGGCGTGGGGCAGTGCCTCTCCATCAAAGGAATCCTGTTTCCCTGGTCACTGTGAGGGTCAGCTCGTGGCTGGCAGGCACCACGTTAAATGTTCCCCCGAGCATTTGGGGTTTGTTTTTTTGCTTTAAGGCTGGTTGTATCTTACAGTATTTGGATAATCCATCATGGAACAGCCTTCTCCTTGCAGCTAACTTCCCTGTGTCGATACTGGTTTAACACGGTGTGTCGTGCCCCCGCAGTCTGGTCCACGGAATGGGGGAAACGCTGTCCCGGGGAGACGCTCCAATGTTGCTCCGTGGCCACAGGAAATTAAAAAGCAAAAGCTCGAGGCTGAGAGCGCGGAGTAGGAAAGATGCCTGCAGCACACGATGTGGTTGGGATCGCTGCTGGGGTCCTGCGACGCTGGAGATCACACCTTCACGGGACCTTCTCTGAAACGGAGCCAGCGAATAATCCTTTCCTTTTCCCAAAATGGGAGCTCAGGTCCAGTAAACTACAAAAATCACATTGGAAGGGGTGGTGTCGGCATCGGATGTGCTGTGGGGCACTGGGGATGGGATCCCACAGGCAGGAACGTGTTTGAAAACAAACTTCTCTGTCTCGGTTTGTGAGTTACGGCTCCGTCTGATCGCGCTGGGATTTCTCCTCCCAGCTGCCCAGACTGGTGGCCAAGGCGTGGTGGTGGAGCGGCTGAAGAAGAGGTGGGTTTTTCGTTAATTAACCTCCCTTATCAGGGCAGTTCGGACATTAGAAGGCTGAAGAGGACGTGTCCTCACACAGCTGCTTCTCAAGGCTGGAAGGACAGACTGACACGGTTGGTTTTCAGATGTGACACGTCCCTAGCTCCAGGATGGGGCTGGAGGGGTCACAGCATCCCCTGGGACGTGCCCTGTATCCCCCCTCTGGCTCTGCATCGAGCCCACCTGGAGCCCTGGGGTTCCGCAGAGCAAAACATCCCGTTGGACCAGAGTTTTCTGTGGGTTTATGTCTCCCAGATGCCTTGGCCCTGGGTCAGGGAGGCTTGCGGCATCCCCGGGTTTCAGTGATGAGCACAACGGCTGGGTTTGCCCCTGCGGCTGCTCCAGCCCTTTGTGCTCAGCCTCGCAGCCGGCCAGGTCCTCAGCCCCTCTCTGCCTTCTGCTCATCCCCAAATGCTTTTCAACCGTGCAAAACACAGTTTTGAAAGCCTTGCACTTTCTGCAGCTCTTTATAGGTGTGTGCATCTCCTCTGGCCTCTTCAGCCTCTGGTTAATGAAGGGATTGCCAATTAACTGAAGCTAAGAAGTTCTTCTGCATGAGCTAGTTTCAGTTTTTCACAACAGTTTGCTCCAAGAAACAAATATTTGTGGCTTACTCAAAGCTGTGCCTCAGGATTAGCCAAACATGTGTGTGTCCTGGAACAAGTGCTCGCAGAGTGGCCAGCCTAGCGAGCACAGAGATGCTGACTAATTGAAATAAATTGGCAATTCCTAATACTCTTTCTCCTAAAGAACTGAGGCAAAACGCAAACATGGATGTGAGTTCTCCCGCTGACATCAAAGGCCATGTTTACATAAGCGCTGCTCGCGCTGGACATCTGATGCGGAGTTGGACCCTTTGGTGAGGAACTGACAGCTCGTTTGCAAATGAGCTTTGGAAAGAGCCCAGGCACGGCTGCCAGTGGTCCGCTGGTTAGAGCCAAGCCAGCCCATGTGAGCTGCAGGGATGCCGGAACCCTGGGAAGGGTCCTCAGGAAGAGCAAATCCATGAGCTTGGGCTCCTGCACCGTGGTGGGTGCACAAAGGAGGATCACCCCTGCCCCAAAGCTCGTTGTAGGAACACTCACCATTTTTTTGCTGTTGGACACTAGTGCCAGGGTAACATGATGGAGTGATGCTCCTCTGCAGGCCAGCAGCATTTCCTGCCTCGGCATGGAGACGGGCTGTTCCCCTGGGATGCTGGGAGAGATGGGACCCTGCGCAGCATCATCCTGGCTTATCTCCCTTGCCAGGTAGGAGTGGGTGTATACCTAAACTGCTCAACAATGCAGACCCAGTTAATTAGGAATAACTGGCATCTGCTTGTTATACTGCTAATGCAGAAATTTTGTTTATCCAGGTGACCCTGGATCGCCCCCTTATGCTGCGGGACCTGCTGGTTGGTGTCCGGTTCAGCCCGGGTGAAGAGAGGTCTCGGACAGGAGCAGGATCTCCATCCAGGTCTGGGTGCTGGTGTGGGACCTGGGAAAACCAACCAAAAAGGACAGCAAACTGCAAGAGCTCCCTCTGGCTCTGCCGTTGTTTCTGCCAGGAGAAGGGACACCACGTTCTGCTGGGCAACGGCAAATCCACGGTGCTCGTGATCTCCATCGTCTCCATCAGCGCCGTCTCCCTGGCCATGGAGACCAGGTACTGCTGCTGGTTGCACTGGGGCGTCTTCTTCAAGGTGAGGCACAGGAAACCTGCCACGTGCACTGGTCAGCAGGGGAGGGGTAGAAGGGATGGGGGTCCAGGCATGGGGTGGTTGCCAGCCCACCACACTCCCCTGTGCCATTGCCTGCACCAGCCCAGGGCCTGGCTGTATTTCAGCATCAGATTGCTTCACTTATTGGATAATTATCATTCTTAAAATGCAATTGTTCAGTCCTTTCCGAGGCAGCCCTTTCCCCCTCGGCGGTTTTAGCACAGCTAGTTGTAAGCACCCTTTTAATACTCAATTTTCACATTGGTCACACTCCTGATTTCCTTGTCTTACACAAGCCGGTTACTGTACGCAAACCTCAGGCCCTTAATTATATATCCCAGTAATATATAGCCAGGCCTGGCTAATGTCAAGAATCCCAGTCACAAGCGTCAGAGGTTTCCCAGAGCTCTGGCTGCAGAGCCAGGCTCCGTGCAGGGAAGCGAACGGCCCGTGCCCAGCCCCAAGGGGCCGATGGGTGCATGGTGTGCTGGGATGTAGCCAGGACCCTCCCGTGCTGGGCAGTGACCCGTGATGATGACTGTTGTGGGGTGAGCTTGAAACGGTCCCCGGGAGCAGAGGGATATTGTTGGGGACATTTAACATGAAGCGCTGGCGTGGTGTGCGGGGTCTGGCAGCCACAGGCAGCTGCCCAGGCTCACCTCCTCCTCTCTCCAGGTGACAGATGCTTTCTTCATCGCTGTTTACACCACCGAGCTTTTGCCGAAGCTGTATGTGGATCCTGTTGCCAACTGGAAGAGCAGCTACATCTTGGATGCTGCCATCCTCCTTGTTGCCTTCCTCCCATGGACACCACCACGCACAAACACCTGGAGGGGACAACCCAAGGTCTCCAGACCCTCCACGAGCTGGAGCTCATCAAGTGCAGCAGCGGGATGCGGGTAAAGCACTGCTCGCTTGGTTACGTCACATCAGGGAAGGGGGGATCCCAAGGCCAGGAGTGGGGGGAGGTTTTGCTTACCCAGGTATTGGGGGCCACCTGGCCCCAGAGGGGCTGATGCAGGCAGTACCTCGTAAGCAAAGGTGAAAATTAATAATTCCTAATTTTTTCAGAAGTCCATGGCTTGGCCATTGTTTTTTTTCCCCTGTTACTTCTTCCCCACGGAGAGGAGAGATTTTCCTTTTTACTACAGCAGAGTAAATGCAAAAAAAAACCCCAAACCTATAAAACATAGGTCATGTCCTATTCTTGGCCTGTGTGTATTTTTCTCTCCAGAACACCATCTCCTGCTTGGTTTTCTCCTGACGACTCTGGAGGTTTGTTTTTCAGCAAGGAGCTTATGTGGGCAATGAATGCTCAGCCAGCGTTTCTGCGTGTAATTAATTGGCTGGGTAGCCCACCAGAAGTGGGATGTTTATGGGCACAGGGCTCTTATAATGTTCACTTCTGAGCCTTCGTTCCTCTAGTTTGGATCGTAAACTTCACTTATCACCAGACTTTTATATGTTAATTATTCTGTGTCACTGGGAGAAAGGAGGACATGTAGGAACGCATGAAATAATGAATGGTTTGGGCATGGGGGGATCAGATGCTCCGGTTTGGTCTGGCTGATTATAAGAGAGCAAATTGATGTGTGGTAAAATGGGGGGGACATTTAAATCAGGGTAAATGTGTGTTGGTTTGGGCCTCACGCTATGCACTTGTGGAACTCACTGCCAGGAGATGCCTCGTCTGGGGACCACGAGGAAGAAAACCGGTAGGATAAGATTTGGCACTGTTGCCCCCTGAGACGCTTAAAATGTTGAGGTGCTTTGAAAAAAAATCCCACTCATCACAAATCTGCCAGTTTAAGAGCCTAAATCCCTTTGAAAATCTGGGCCATGCAACACTGGGTTTTGATGAAAAGTCGGTGGGACTTAACACCTGAGGGACTGGGGCCGCTGGGAAACTGCGTCCTGGCTTTGGGTGGGAATGCCTAGAATGGCATTACTGGGGAAAAAAAATACCAGAGGAAAATTCTTTGGGCTCTCACAGTCTCTTCCTGTTCCAGGGATGCTGTAAATATCCCTCAAAGCCCTGCCACGCCACAGCTTTCCAGCTCCAGGGGTGGTTGTTACTCGCCTTTGCATCCTGACCTAAGGGACGAGTGCCCTGAGCTGCTTGGCATCCCCAGAGACAACACCTCTTTGCCTAAAATGTGTTTTCAAATGTGATAGCGCTGTCTAAATGCATTTTGCTGAGGGTGCGAGAGGCTCTTTATGCCTCTGTGTGTATTGTAATTTATTAATTGAAGCCTAAATTAGCCCTCAACAGGTTAGCAGTATTTAATGCAGGGAGCTCAAACATGCAACACATTCTTGGCACGTTTCCCTTTATTAATTAAAAACCTCTTTAAAACACTCTGCCTTCCACCTTGGAGCAATAAATTTCCACCTTGAGGAAATAATTTCCTTGTTGTATTCCATACAGAGACGTTCTGTTAGCTGCAATCCCTGTTTTAGTGTAGGCCCCATTCATCCTTATTTCAATTTCAAAATAAACTTTAGAAATGCCAGGTTGTTCTGTAAAAAAAAAAAAAAAAAAAAGTCTTTTCTGCTTTTTTAAAAATATATTTGGGATTAATTCCGATGCAGTTTACTACCCGTGCAGACTGTGAACCACAAAGCTCCTTCTTAATAAAAGCTCATAGGGCTCCACCGCGGTTCCCGAAGCAGCCGTAGAAACCTTGGCAATCGAAAATGAGGTGATGGTCCTGTACGGGAGGCACTCGCCAGCCTGCAGTTACTGGGAGCATTTTACAGCCCTCCTGTCACCCCCGGCTCCGGGGGGCTGGTTTTCTTTATGACCACGTGCCACAGGCCAAACCTGCCCAACGCCGTGACATAACTTGGCAAAAATGTCACCTGATTGGGGGGTTGAATGGCTTTTGTTCCCCTGCTAGTCGCCTGCTGGAGAGACCTACATGTGCAGGGGGGCAGGAAAAACCTCCGCCAATTCCTCCCGGAATTGCATTTGCCTAAAATCCGTTGCCAACGAAACCACCGAACCAGCACTCCCGTCAGCTCCCCGGGGTGGGTTTTGTACACGCTGGTGTCACGTACGGGGCTTTGTAGTTGAGATGGTCTCAGAAGCAGTGCCACGGCCCTCCCCAGTGACCCCTGGCTTTGCACAGGGCTTTCCCAAGCTGAGCAGCCACGGAGGGATGAGGGATTACTGCGGACTCCTGTCACCCATCCCGCATGGCAGGGGAGGAGCAGCCGGACAGTGAGCGCAGCAGAGAGATCCTTCTCGCTCCAGTTTGTGCTCAGACCCCAAGGCCATGAGGGTTAGCAGCCCTGCTCGCTTTTCTTCAGCTAATTAATTGATGCAGAAGCTTGGGAAGAGCTGTATCCTTTATCAGCAGGAGTCTGTTACTCCATTAGTAACCTGTCCACATTCAAGAGGCAGTGAGAAGCCCCTGTGCTAGCTGTGGTCTTGGTCTTGCCACTGGGCAGCACGGACTCACCACTGAGTCCCAGAAGAGCCATTTCCCTCTCCAAGAGGCTGATGCACGGCCACAGCCTCTGGATTTAGTCGTCTTCCCATGCATTGTGGTGGTTGGCCTTTCCCTCTCCTTAACTCCCATTACAGCCCTGTGGATGTGTGCAGAGGAGTTTGTTCAGCGGTGGTCCAGGGAGGTCGTCACCTCTGGCATCCCCAGCTCTTCTCAACCTTCATCCTCACCGAGCGCCTCCCTCGGTTGTTTTTCACTTTGCAGGTTTGCACAGAGGCTCGTGGCCAGATGCTGCGGACAGCGATGTATGCCCTCATCCTGCTCACGCGTGTCTTTGCCGCTCTGGGACATGGACGGTACGGAGATCCCGAAACCAGAGACACTGAAAACTGGGGCAGCTTGAAGGCTGTCCTCTTTGCACCCTTCGCTTCAGTAACGGTCACCACAGCAGCATTTCCCAGTCTGTCTCAGCTAAGTGACAAGCCGCGGGTTTGGGAGCGCTGCTGAAGAAGCCCTTTAATTAACCTGTGACTGCATTAAGGAGAGCATGAACTGCTCGACAGTGAACTTGGCTTTCAGATCTCTGGGAAAATTTGCTTTGATGGACAAACTGCCCTGCCTAGTGTTGCAAATTCAGAGGGGGAAATCTCTGAAGCTGACAGCAGAGATCTGCGCTAGCTGATTTAAACTTGGACTTCTGAGGAACTGAGAAGCTGTTCAGTTTTTAAAAAGGAAGAAAAGAGGCAGATTTCATGTGGCTTGTGCGTTAGGCTGTGGTTTGGAACTAACTCCGGTCTGCTTAAATACATTTGCAGGTTGATGGCTGGACAGCGCGAGATGGATCGTTACAGGTTTACCAGCGGCCACATGTTCGCAGTCGTATTCATCTCGCTGGGCAACTTCGTCGTCTTCCATATGCTGATTGCGCCTGTGGGTACCAAAACCCGGGTTATGAGAGCTCTGTGTGAGGGTGGGTGTGCTGCCTGCTTGCGGGCTCTAGTTGGAAAGCTGGTGTGTGGCTGCCTGCAGAGTTCGGCTTCTGGTGCTGCTGGAAACATTCCGGACACAGAAGTCCCCGCTCACTGCACACAGTAAGTGTCTCTTTGCCGCGGTCCCCTTTTCGGGTCATCTCTACACCTCTGCTTTGACTGTTTTTCCACAGCCCCAGAGTCCACTCGGTCCACACTCTGCCCCCAGGTCCTCTCAGCCACGACCTGTTTCTGCCTCCTTTTAACCCAGGGCTGCTCTCAGGGTCTTGTAGCTGCCTCTGGCCCTTCTGTGTGGGGCTGGGGTCAGCTGAAGGAATATGGCAAATCCTATGTGAGAGGCATCTGGTCCCCAACAGCTATCGGCTGCCAGTCCCAAGGTGGCCCCATTTGAGACCTCTCGCTGCTGCACAGGGTTTTTTGAATCCCAAGTCTCCCAGACCAGTCTCTTGACCCACCGACTGTGGACGGTGCTCAGGGACTCGCTCGCATCCCTGCGGTTTGGCGTTGGCAGGACTTGACTCAGGAGGAGGAACAGGGTTGCAAAGCAGTGACGGCGGCTGCTGTTTGGGCCAAGAAACAGAAGATCCTGAAAAGGCAGGGGAAGAACATGAGCAACCAAGTCACGCTGGAGCAGGTGGGCTGCGGTCAGCCGTGGGCGGATAGCACCGTCTGCAAATGGCAGATGCGGTTTAACAGGGAAAAATGTGGATGAACTGCTTTCCGTGGAGGAAAAAAATTCCTTTTCTTGCCCATTTTTAGAACTACCCAGGCTGTAGACCCTATGTGCCTTTTTGGTAGGCTCATCACATGTGCAGCTGGAAGTATTATAATGGCACATAGCAGTTAAAGTCTTATAAAGGTGGAGAAACGCTCTTAATCGGTTTTGATGTGTTTTGCCTGAGTTTGTTTAACTTCAAAGGAAAGTTTAAAAAGCAATCCTTTTAGGTCGTGTCAAGCCAAGAGCTCTGTCCAGAAATGGCTTGGACTCGCTCTCTGCGAACACCCGAGGGAGGTCGTGCTCCTTCCCGCGCTCTCGCAGCCCGTTGCTGCGACGTATCCAAAATGCGACTACGGGTTTTGGAGACGTGCTGCAGCATCTCTAGGAGAGCTGTGCACTGCTTGATAAAGGGCTTTTGCGAAGCTGCCTTGAAATAAATGCAGTAGAGCTGTCACTGAAATGTAAATTAGAGCGACGTGACTCCCTGTTTCCCTCAACTCTCCTGCTCGTTCTTGCTTTTAGGAAATGTAATTTAAAAATAATCAGTTCAGGATGGCTTGGTTGAGAGTGGTTTTGCCTTTGGGCCAGAAAACCACTGGTTCGAGTACTAGACCAAGGGACTGATGTGGGTCAGTGGTTTGGGTTCCATCCCAAGGGCAGGGATCCCTGCAGAGCTGCAGGACCTTTCTGCCTGGGTGGGCACTGGGGAGACCCCAGGCTGCCTCCCTTGGGACAGGCATCCCCATCCCAGCAGCACCCAGCAGCTCCTGCACCGCCTAGCAAGTCTGGCTGCTCCCAAAGCACGTTGGGTCACAGACAACCCCATTTCCAGCCTGCAGCTGGTGCAAAGCCTATGTAGGGGTCTGCAGAGTGACAGTCCCAAGTGTCACCTCCTTCTTGCTAACAGCGTTTTCTTCCTGGGCATATTCTTCTTTACAGCACAAAATCACTGAAGGTGAAGATTTCAGTGGGCTGCTGGATGGCATCAAAAAGACTTGGTGCCACATATCATCATTTTGGGTTTTCTTTTTTCCCCACCATCCCATTTATTGATCTGTATTTGCAGTTCCTGCACCGCCAGGATGATACAGGTCAGTAACGGTGGAGCAGGTGGCTACAAGAGAGACCCCAAGTTACAAAACCAGATGCCCTTCTGATGTGCTGAATTATTTTCTTGGAAAGAATGGACATTGTGAGACTGTTCTCCCTAGGGAAAATACTGGTGTTATCACGAGCAGTGATGAGGGCCAAGGAAGGTACCGACCTGTGGCACGTGCTAGAAATGGGACTGGGTTTGTCCCTGTCAGGAGTGCTAACGCCGTTTCCCAGCACCATGCAGTGTTGGTGTGGGATCGGAAGCTGTGCTGAGGGCCAAGGAAGGTACTGACCTGTGGCATGTGCTAGAAATGGGACTGGTTTCGTCCCTGTCAGGAGTGCTAACAACCATGCAGTGTTGGTGTGGGATCGGTGTCCATCACAAACGTGCTCAGTTTCCTGCTGGAAAATTCACTGTTCTTCATTGCACCCCAGCCCCACACGTCCCAGGGTTCACAGCCCACGGGTGTCCCCTGGGTGCGTGGCCCTGAGCGAGGCTCCATCCTCCTCGTCTGACTCCCCTGTTCCACCCTCAGCACGTGGGAGAGAGGAGAGAGCACATTCCAGATTTAGGGGGGC
This sequence comes from Eurypyga helias, assembly GCF_000690775.1. Classification (NCBI taxonomy): domain Eukaryota; kingdom Metazoa; phylum Chordata; class Aves; order Eurypygiformes; family Eurypygidae; genus Eurypyga; species Eurypyga helias. Next base: position 34,528 of record NW_010251271.1, read on the forward strand.
AGTGGGTCTGGAGGACGTGTTCACACTCACGTTTGGGAGGTGAGGAGGTCCAGGCTGACCGGCTCTTTGACTCAGCAATGGACTTCTCTGGATCTTGCTTTGGGAATGACTAACCCCAGGCAGCCCGTCTAAACCACATAACCAGGAAAACCTCCCACAAATCCCCCTCGTGGAGACTGCTGAGCTTTCCGTGTCTTAGGTTAACCGTGATGTAACACACGCCTGTGATCACAGCTGGCTACCTATTGTTTAAAAACCCCACGGCCTGCCCTGGAGTCTGGAAAAAATTCCCTGGATATGAAAAACTCCCTTTTACCCCGTTCCCCAGGTGACTGCAGTTACTGTCAGGAGTCTCTGTATTATTTTCCCCCCAGACTTTGACTGTGGTGGTCAGGACTTGTGCTTCTGAAAATGTTCCGTTGCAGAGCCAGCCCTGGGTTGCACTTCTGCCGTTCTCCTCCGATCTTTTGGGAGAAAAGTATTTACAAGGATGCGAAAGAAAATCTGCAGAGCCTGCTCGACGTCATGCAAAATGCTTGGGATCTTTCCTTGCTCCTTGCCTTGCCAGGGGAATGGAAGGGTGCATGCAGAGGGTGCAGTTCTCTGGGTGCCTTAGACATGTCGCTTCCTGTTTTTCATGGTATTCAGGGTTCTTTTTACCATGCTCTTCTCTCACTGCATGTTGCAGCATCACTGTTAGGAACATACTGGCATATTGAGAGAGATCGTGGAAGTCACGAGAGAAAAATCTTTGCCAGCTCATGAGAAGATGAAAAGTTAATAGCTCTTTAGGCAGAACGTGATCCTTGGTGGCTGTCAGAGCTCTGCCTACAACCTCCTCTTTAAACCTTCATTAGAATAAGCCAGAAACATTTACAATTAAAAATAATTCAGAAAATATCTGAATAGAAATGCAGAAAATATCTCCTTTCTGCTCGCTGACCAGGGGGAAGCGCAGCCGCTGGGGCAGTCCCAGGACTGCAGGCAGGTACCGGTGGAGGGAGACCGTTGAGAGCTGGCGAAACCCTGGATTAGGGAGGGATCACAGCCCGCATCCTTCTCCTGGGACCTTGTGGCAAGGCTGGGAGCAGAGCTCAGGCCCCGTGTGCTCTCCCTGACAGCTCCCTCTTTCTAAGATCGAGCAGCCTCGGCGCAGCGAAGAGTCGGAGCAAACCAACCCGCGCTACGGAAAGGGATCGTGATGTCTTTAAACGAGACATCTCGTTTCTGTGCTCCGATCCTGATTAACTTGGAATAACTTGCTTGGGTTCATCTGGCAGTCTTAATGCAAACACCCCGACATGGCTCTGGGTAATCGGAGAAGGAACGAGGAGACCCGCGGAGCGGCACAGGGCACGGGGTGTACGGGTACAGAGCTGCAGCCCCAAAGCCCGGGCAGGATGGCCGTGACGGCGACAGTCGATCTGCCTGACAAGAGAGGGGCCACCCTGACCCCCTCCTGGTCGTGCAGGCCGTGGGGATTAGCAGTGTGGGGCGGCGTAGGATGGCTCTGCTTTACCCCTGACACCGTCACCCGTTAGCACAACCCCAGAGATGAGTCTTGGGGGGGGTGATGTCAAGGAGGGTGATGGATTTGGGGGTGTGGGTTACGTTGCTGATGTGGGGAGAGGGGTGGGTGTCGTGTGCCAGGGATGCTGGGAGCTCGTGGCCGCTCCTGTGGCGAGCGGGCAGGCTCAAGCCACGAGCTGCCTTTGG
>NW_010251271.1:36352-39870 GCF_000690775.1 Eurypyga helias
CAGCAGAGTATAGAAAATATCCTCTTCGCTACTGTGCTGTGGCTTCCGGCAGCAAGATAGACGAGTGGCAGACACGAACACGGACAAAACTATTGACACATCCCTATGGAAAGGAGAGGGTTGATTTTGCAGAGCCTTCTCTGCCGCTGCCGTGGCACTGCTTCTCACCAAACCCCCTGAGCTCATCTCTCTGGTTCTTTAAAAGTGCATTTTTGATACCACTCTTCGCTACTGTGCTGTGGCTTCCGGCAGCAAGATAGACGAGTGGCAGACACGAACACGGACAAAACTATTGACACATCCCTATGGAAAGGAGAGGGTTGATTTTGCAGAGCCTTCTCTGCCGCTGCCGTGGCACTGCTTCTCACCAAACCCCCTGAGCTCATCTCTCTGGTTCTTTAAAAGTGCATTTTTGATACCAGCCCTGGGGCTGCCGTTTGCAGAGGGTTTGTGCCCCCAAGCCTTTGCTCGAGGCGGCCAGCCCGAGGGGGCTGAGAGCGGCTAACAGGAGCTCCTCGTAAAAGGGCTGGAGAGAAACCAATGACATGAGCTCCTGCTCGGTTTGTTTTTCATGTTCCTGTTTGTAATAATTTGGGATTTTATGAGGGATACTTCCTAAAACTTCCCCAACATGATGGAAACACATGTGGTGCTATAGTACGTGATGTGACCCTTTCGGTGGAGAGCTGAGATGAAAACCTGCTTTTCTCTGATGTGATATGGTCCAGTGTGACCTGGACAGTCACTGGGCAGGGGTAGCCGACGTCCCCCAGCCGTGCCCACGCTCTTCATCCCTCCAGAAATACTGCCTGTGTATCTTTGCAAGCACAATCTCCAGGTGGATTTTCTCGCCAATTCATTATTTAAACTTTCTTTCCTCCTTTTTGTGTCTTTTAGGGGTAACCCAGCGCTGTGCCCTTGCATGTCCATGTGTCCCTTTTGGGTGACACAAAGCATCGCTTGGGATTTTATCCAAACTGCAGGTTTGCTCCTGTGCTGATATCAAGGACAGAGCCAAACTGGGGGAAATAAATACCAGTCCTAGAAATGGTTTCTGCAGGCTTCAAAGCTGATAATGCCAAGGTTAAAGGACCTTTGCTTATTTGAATTAGCAAATCCCTCTGCAAGGGACATGACTGGCGTAGCAGCGTCGCTGGCTGTATTTGAGCCACACCAAAATGGGACAATTCCTGCAGTATTTGTGTTTGGGTGAGTGACGAGGGTCACCTTGTCCATCAGCCAGGACTGCTGGCAGCACCTTCCCTGCAGGGGTGGGTGCAGAGGGTCCCCAAAAACCCAGGGCTGGCTCTCAGCAGCAGCATCCCGGCTTGGGATGCAGGCTGTCGGTAATCCTGGTTTTCATTATTTTAATGGTAAGATAAAACTTTTGTGTAGTGTGAAAAACAATCCTAAGCCTCCCTGTGTTTATAGGAAGGGCTCAGACAGGCCGAAAAAGTGCTGTGCAAGAGCCAGAGACCTCAGGACTGCAACCTGGGTGAAAGGACACTGGTCATAAATGGTCTGAGGATAGTTTTTAAATGAAAATAAAATTTTAGTGGCAGGAAAGTGCAACAATGACATTGGTGAGTGATTCAGGACAAATGCAGAGGCCAGCAGTCGCAGGCAGCAACCAGAAAGGTGAAGAGTGGTAAAATATTCTAACCCTGCTGACAGATTTCCAGTTTCCAGCTGGAAATGGCAAAGCACGCTCAAGTTTTTCAGATTCCTTAAAATATTGTGGCCTTGCTTGATGACCACGAACACTATGGATTTGGAAGAAACCTTGACCTCTTGCTTTGGTGCAGAATTCCTTTTGGACGTGCAAGCTCGGGAGCTGCAGAAGGCTGTGGGAAGCATTTTGGGTGCAAAAAGCCTCGGGCCTGGGACCAGGAGAGGACAGGCTGCATCGGTGGCACCTGAGGACATATGGCACTGGGCAGAGCAACCTGTGAAATAGGTAAAATAACATACAGGGAGGAGGGAGGCTTGCAGGGAGACAGGCAGCGGTGGGGTGGCTGGAGAATTTGGGAGCAGATTCCCACCTCTGCTTCCTCGCCGCGGGGCAGGGCTCTGCTGTCGAGGGCGATTTGGGGTTTGTTTTTTCCCATTGGTTTGACTTTCCATGGAGGACTTTGGACACGTCCATGCATCTCCCACCTTCAGCTTCACCTTACCTCCCAATAACGCTTTTTCTTGCGACCTGATTTCCCCGGACCCCTTTGAAGGGGCTGGCTTGGACCAAGAAGTGCTGAAACACTTTGAGGAATGCTCTGAACACGTCAGGGCGATGCTCAACTGCTTTGGTCAGGCTGGGCAGTGTGAAGCAGCCCTCTGACCAGTGTCTGTGGTTTGGGGAGATGCCGGCAGCCTTTTTGGTGTCTGACTTGCAGCGTGATGCTGCCCTGGGCTTTGTCCTGGGTAGACTCAGAGAGCAACCAAATAGGAAATGGGGATTCCCAGCAAAGAGAGGGAAATTAATGTGATTTGTGAGTGGGTTTCTCCTGCACTTTGGGCTGGTGTAAATTAGGGCCAGGCTGAAGAAATCAGGAGGGCTGCACCAGTGTAAACCCAACTTCATCAAATAAAAAGGAGAGGCCCCTTTTGTCAGGCGATGGCTTTTCCTCAGAAGCTAAATGATACATAATGTTTATATAGTGTTTTGCCTCTCCTAAATGCAGGCTAGACATTAATTGATTCCAGGTTTGCTCTGTGAAGTAGGTCAGCTCTTTCCATTTTGCAGATAAGGGAGCACGGGGGATTGCCGAGGGGTGCACGGGGGGTCAGCGCCGGCGCTGGGGCACCTACACGGATCACTGCCCTCGCTGTCGGAGCACGCTGTCTCCCTAAATATACACCCCTTCTGATGCATGGCAGGTCAGCTGTGACTCTGTAAACCCGGTTACATTAAGCCCGGTTCAAATGAAATCTGTTTATGTCTCCAACGCTCATCGCTGGTCAAAGCAGGACTTAACTAACCCAACGCTGTTTGTGTTAAACCTCGGCTCTGACTGTCTTGAAGTGAAATATAAAGTACTGACTGGGACCTGGCCAGAGTCCAGGGAGCTGCTTCAGACTCCCCCTCCCTCTCTCTTCTGCTCCTGGGGCCGTTTAGAAAAAGCATCACGAATTTTAAACAGTGACAGAAAAAATTATTTTAATTCACTTCAGTTTACATAGCACTGGAAGCTTGTGAGGGTTTGTAGAGATGATTATTAATGGTTTAAACTGGTGTGATAAAATTGTTGCCTTGCTCTGGGAACATGAGCTGGCTCTCGAGCCCCCAGTGCTGGTTCAGCCACGCACTGACCCACGGGCTGTGCTGGGGTGGCCAGAGGGGGGAGTCTTGGTGGGTCCCACCGTTGTGGATCATTTTGGCATCTCGGAAACGGCCTCCTTCCCATTCTGCTGACACTGGGCTATTAAAACCCAAAGCCTGGCTCTGGGAAAACACCTGGCTCGTGCAGGTTACCTCAATCTCTGGATGCCCTTGGAGGTGTTGGGTGGCCAGTGCGGTGTAG
>NW_010251271.1:40420-58079 GCF_000690775.1 Eurypyga helias
AGTGGGACATACCCATGCCCGGAGCACTGCTCCTTCACTGCTCTCTCAAAGCTGACCTGCAAAGCCTCCATCTAGTTTAACTTTGCAGATTTGGTCCAGCTTTTTGGGAGCATGGCCCTTTACTTTTGGTTTGGACATTGGGTGGACGGGACCATGCTCCTTCGATGCAGGTGGAGTCATGCCCGAATGGGCACCAGGTGGACGTGAGAGGGGAATCGGGGGAGCACTGCTCCTTCACTGCTCTCTCAAAGCTGACCTGCAAAGCCTCCATCTAGTTTAACTTTGCAGATTTGGTCCAGCTTTTTGGGAGCATGGCCCTTTACTTTTGGTTTGGACATTGGGTGGACGGGACCATGCTCCTTCGATGCAGGTGGAGTCATGCCCGAATGGGCACCAGGTGGACGTGAGAGGGGAATCGGGTCCCCTGTCAAGTGTTCCGGTCTCCTGGCTGGTGGAGGAGCTGGGGATGAGCAGGCACAGGCACACCTGCAGCTCGAGCCCAGCCCGTGTGTTACACACATCCTTGCACGCTTCCATCAGAAGACTCAGACGTGGTTTTACTGGTCTATCGCACAGCAGGATCTTGCACCTATAAAACTGCTCTTAATTACTTCCTAAGTTACTGAGCAGGGTGATGTTGGTTTTGTCTTATAACCCAACAGGATGTTGTTTGGCATAAACCCCTGCCCAACATAGCTTTGTCTCTGTGTGTTGGTGTATGATCATGCACTGCGTGCACGTGTCTGTGGCTGGCTTTTGGATACTCACTGTCCTGCTCTCTGAAGCTCCCCGTGCCATTTTAGCTTCCTCAGCCTCTTCCCACCATGCTGCAGCCCTTCTGTGATGCCGCTGTGGGGCTCCAGGTTGGCAGGCACCTGCACGAGGGGTAACACAGCCTGGGGAGTGCTGGGAGCCCGGTTTGGAGGGTGATGAGCTCCTGGTCCTCCCCCTCAGTGTGACCAGCTGGCATGTGCACAGGGAAGAAGAATTGTCCCCTGTAACCACGGCACTGACTGCCTCTGATCCGCTTTCACTCTGCTTTGCCAGAGAGTTGGAAGCGATGGCTGTAGTAGCAAAGAAAATAGTACAGAAAATGAGAGTTGGGAGCTAAGCCCATGCCAGCATCAGTTCCTGAAGCATATAGACTCCGCTTTGAAGCTCTCCACTCAAAATACTACCTCTGTGATCCCTGGGGATTACCCTGTACCGTGGCACTCATCCGAGTGCCGATATTACAAAATGCATAAGCATGCAATTTATCTGCCTACTTTGCAAGTCAGCCTTGCACAACAGATTATGGGGATGCTTAAAGGCATGTTGGTGTTAGAGGCTGGATCGCTGTTGTTATTGCCACCCTGGCTCTAGCTGAAACAAGTGTAGGACTAATCTGACCTCATTAGCCGACTCTGATGTGTTCTAAAAACAAATCTGCAATGTGTGAAACGTATTTAAAAGAGAAAAATTCATTTATGAGGATAAAGAAGTTTGGAGGCTTTTGCATACAGACCAGAGACTGGTCTTTTCTAGAGGAGCCCTCGAGGTGGTGTGACATCTATTTCTCCAAGACTGGAGACCCTGAACAGCGTTATTATAAGACAGTGAGACACAGATAGATAAGGAGCTTCCCTCTGCAATCACTGGGTTGCAGTAAGGTTTTTGCCTGTGCTGGGAGAAGGTGTTGAATGAAGGATCTCTAAGTAACACACGTCTGAGGAATGCTTTGTGTGCTTAGTCATCACCCCTGTGAATCAGCCAGCCTTTATTCTGCAGGGTGACCCCATCCTAAAGGGATTTTCCTTGAAAAAGGCTCAAGATTTGTGCCAAAAATAAGCTAGTGCGTGGAGTCCTGCCTCACCCTGCACAAGAGGTAATCTTCAGATGGATGCTGGTTTTGGTATGAGGCTCATCGGGAGCATCATGCTCTGTTACATAACGATCAGACCCAGAACCATCCCCACCGCCTGTCCCAGCAGCAAGGAATATTGTGGGGGAGAGTTTGAACTCAGTGAGGATTTCCCGAGTTCATGGGGTGGAGAGTCCAGTGAGAAAGAGATTAAGAAAATGCCTGAAAATGGGTTTTCTGTCATAATAGGGGTAATTACGTGAATCCTTTGGTTCACGCTTCTCTTGCATGCCCGTGCACCAGGGCTAATTCCAACTGATCAGGTTATTGGACTGATGCTGGTGTGGGAAGAGGATTGGTCCCAGAGTTTTCAGGTCTGACGTTAGTGCTCACAGGTGGGAGAGAGCACGTGGGAAGGATGCAACCCAGGACAAGTGTGATAGGGAACAACACAAAATCTCAACCCAGCACAGAAGCTGGCTTGGAAATGTCCAAGCGATTGCAATGGATGTTGCTTACTGCCCTCGGCATGGGGTGTACCCCAGTGGCCTTGTTTTCTGCCCAGTTTTCCATTTTGCATCGAAATTGGGCACTTCTGAACAGTTCCCCCTGCAGGTTGGTTGTCCTGATGAGCTGCCGGTCCACATGGCACGCTCTCCTCGCAAACACTGTCCTGGCAGGCTGTGCCCGTACCAGTCCCTGCCTCGCTGCAGGTGCAGACCAGCGATCCAGATGGAGATCTTTGGGAGTCAGGTCCTCAGCCTCTGGGCTTGGATGCTGCAAAGAAGAAAATGGTAAAACAAAACATTTGGAAATCTGTTTCTTATTCTTATTTGCTGTACTGCTGTAAGACTTGCTGGAATCCAAATCCTAGAAAAACAGAGAGGAAAGAATTTTCCTGCAGAGACCTTGCCACCTGCTTTGGGCTGGGACTTGGAGAGACACCTCTCAGGGTAGTTTTTGGTGGTGATGAAGGGTCAACACAAAGTCAGATCGTGGTGACAGGAGAAAAAACTTCAGATGCTCAGGTCAAAACAGGGTTTTGCTGGATGTTTCCATACTCATGGCACCTTCTGAAAGGATCACCCAGCACTATCTAACCGTGGGACACCGAGGGAGGTGCCAAGGCAGTCTCTGCAGGCTGTGGAGCAGATGTTTTGGGACACCAGGGAGTTCTTCCCAACACAGCAAGCTCTTGGAACTGCCATTTCCACCTACCAGCGCCTGCATCTCTCCTGGGAATGCCGCACATCCCCCCAGCTGCTCGCGTGCACTGCAGCCCAGGTAAGCTGAGCAGGGAAAGTTTCCCAGAGACTTTTGGGCCGTGACGCCAGGAGCCATAATTGCCTTGGCAGAGGCGGCCACAGTTGTTCCAACCTGCCCTCTCGCCTGTGAGTCAGAGTGGAAGTGCTGGAGTCATGGGATGGCTCGGAGCGAAGATGCAAAACTGGGAGTTGCTTTCTGAGCTTTTTATTTCCTTGAGGGCAAGCCTGAAAAACATGAGTGAGGGAGACTCCAGCAGCCCCAGATCCTACCTGCAGCCCATAAAGCCAGCCTCTGCCAGCTGGGATGGTGGGCAGCAGCAGGAGCCCCCCTGCCTGCAGGAATGTGACCATCTCTGTGGACCCCAGCAACGGCAATGTCGTAGCAGGGAAAGGAGCCGTGCAGTTTGTGGGTGCCCATGGGTGAGCCCTGGCACCAGTGACGTGTCCTGTGAGCTGTTAAGGGCACGTCTTGCAGAGGTGGTGTTGGCCTGGCAGCCAGCATCCCACTCGGAGCACAGAGGGACACAGCCAGTCCCTGCAGTGGGACGGAGCCCCGGCTCCTGTGGGAAGGTTCTGGGGAGCGCTGAGCCCCTGTGTATGGGACTACATATGTGAGTGCGTCCTGTTTGGGTCGGAACACGACCAGAGATGGCTCAGCAGGGTTTCCTGAGGACAACTGGCTTTGGACATCTCAAAGGATGTAGGTAAAGCACTTTTGCTCTCGGATGTTTGCCAGTTCTGCTCTGGTCTGTGCAATGGAGCAAAGAGCAGATCCAAGGGGGGATAAAACCTCAGTGTCACCAGCCCAGGGAGAAGGAATGGGAGCTGCTCGTTCTCCCACCATCAAGTCCTTGCCCGTGACACCCAGCTCCACCTGAGCAAAGGGAGAGGCAGCAGGAAGGGCTGGGGGCCCAACAGAGCGTGGGATGCATGCTGATGGAGCCGGGGCTTTGCCAAGGCTCTGTGGGGAGGACTTGGCATGTGAACCACTTCCAGCACATGGAAACAGCGGTAGGTTACAGTCAACCTGGCTCCATGGGATGGTTGAACTGGTCAGAACCTGGTGTTGGCAGGGATGTCCTGAGGTTGGGTATCGGACCAGTTTGGAGGCAGGTGGGAATGAAAACTCCAGAACCGAGCTCTCCCCAACCTTGGGGAGGTCCTGTCGCCTCCAGACTCCAAGTTCATGGCTCAGAGCCATCTCTCGTTTAGTCCCAGTGAATTACCAAGCCCCAGGAAGCCTACCTTACTGAGGCTTTTGTAGAAGTCAAGGGCTCAAATTGAGCAGGAGCTTGGGGAAACCATTTCCCTTGTTAAAATAAATGTATTAGTTTAATACGTACCAGGAGAGGATAGGGAGTTCTCCTTGTTAAATATTTACCAGTCAAACCCTGCTGAGGACTTACTTGGAGCAATTCAGCTTTAGTGATTTCCTTCTATTGTGGTCTAAATCTCCAGCATTGCCGGGAAACCGCCCGTCAGGGCCAGGAGGGTTGGTGCAGACCCGAGACCCGGGCAGTGAAACCACAGCCGGGATGACGACCCACCAATCCCGAGACACTGCGGAATCTCGGTGAGTCCCCACATCCACCCTGGAACCTCCGTGGGGATGCCAGCACCTGCCCCTAATGCTAGAGCCAACACTCTCCCGGATGTCCCCTCTTTCCAAAGGGGAGCAAGGCATGGGAGAGAGGCCCAACAACCAGGCAAAAATAAATTAAAAAAAGATGAGTAAAGATACAAAATGTTGCTTTGTGCCTTCCCTGTCCTGGCAGCCCCTGAGAGCATCCTTATAACACTTTCCCAGACACGCCGCAGTGAATTTTAACAAGGAACATAATTTCTATGGGGGCTGATCCCCTTGGGAGTGTGTATCTTTGAAAAGAACCCAAATTGTGAATTATCCTCATTTCCCTAAAATGTCCCTCCTGCTACCTGGTGGTGGAGTTAAGCCATAGTGCAGTAATCTTCCATAGCTCGGGATTTCCTGACATAGCTATTCTATTTATAGGAACAATTTTATATTTATATTATTTACATGTATATACACTAATTTGACACACATTTACATTAAGAATTTAATTGTCGTTTACAGGTTTATGTTCCAGCTCTCTCTGACGGTTCAAGATTTCTTACCACTGGTAATACATTTTTTTCTAATCAAGGTAAATTCAGATTATTTGTAATTTTTTGGTGACTCCACATTGTTTTTGTAACCCTGTTGCTTCCCCTTAAAAGCCTTAGAATAAAATGGAAGTATCAGAAAACATGGGGGGACTCTATGGGGATCTCTGTGGAAATGCTCAAGACTTGTTGGTCACTTCCTCTTCTGAACACAGATTTTCAAGGATCGTGTCATTGTGCATTTTTTAACAAATGACTCTGTTAATAATGTTAAGAGAAAACAGATGCTTCAGGTTTGCAGAAATGTGGATATTCCAGGAGACATCAGTTGTTGGAAGTAAACAACAGCCCTGATTCAACAAAGCTCTTAAGCAGACACTTAACTTTAAGCATGCACTTAACGTGGGCTTCAGCGAGGCGTTAACATATGTTCTGCTATATAAGGAGGGACTTAAGTACGTACTTACAGTTAAGCTTGTGCTTAAGTGCTTTGTTGAATTGGGGCCAATACTTCAGTTCTCCCTCTTGTCTCCCTAACATTAACTGTGCCTGACATCCAGAAATTCGAACAGGGGTTGCTGTATCCACCTACCCGCATTTCTTTTCCCTTCGGAGAGTGGCTGCATCTATTCTGCAGCACAGCAGAACCTCTCTGGGTGCCTGGGTCAGGCTGTCCCATGCGCCTTGGTGTCCCATCACTCCCCATCCCTTGGCAGCCCCACAGCACAGTGCCCACGGGATCACCTGTGGAGAAACCATCACACTTGTAAGTCTCTATGAAGACCCACCTAGGTCTTCAGTGTCTTTATTTTTATTGGGTTTTAAATCAAAATATTTTTCCATAATATTTTGCCTGTTCATAAAGATGATTGCTTTCTGTGTGCTTTGTTTTCAGGTGGGCTTTGGGGTTTGTTTTTTTCAGTCCTGAGCACCAGGAAGTGCACTGTGCAATGATTTAGCCTCTCTGGTCAACCTTCCTGCATGAAAAATTAATTTAGCAATTTTCTTTTTTAGCTTTTTCTCCATCCACTGAATTTTGCATATGAGCAAGTGAAATACGATTGGGAAAAGCCTTGGTGTCTTCACAGGTATGTGATGACCTCCTGAACCATCCTTGATGCTCTATCTTTCCAATTACTTTGAGACTCTTCTTCTTGGCTGTAGGTCACCTCCATTTCAGACTGAGGTTACTGAGCATCAAGGTCTTCCCATTCTGGTCGCTGTAATGACACTTTGAATTGGGATCACTGAAAACCCCACAGCCCAGCTCTGTTGTTTCCATGGCTTGGGGTCAGTTCAGCATTGTTTTGTTGGGTGTTTTTTTTTTTTTCAGTAAACCAGATTTCTCTGAAAACTGAGCAGATCTTGTTTCATGAGCTGAGGAGAGCTCAATGAAAGTGGGAACCAAATAGGGTACCTCCAGACCCAAATCGCACGAGGCAAATCCTGAACCAAGCATCTCCAAAGCTGCCCTGGTCTGGTGGTGATCTGCACTTGCTTCAGTGGGGCCAGAGCTGCTTTCTCCCCAGGATTGTACATCTGGAAAGGTTTCAAACTGCAGGTATGACAGAAGCTCTCTGGAGCAGATGGCAGCATCCAAGTTCCAGTCATTTTTGTCTTGGAAAATTAAAAAAAACTTACCAGAAGACAAGGAGTGTGAGTTTGCTGAGGAGTTTGGTACCTGGAAGACTCCAGGCTGGAGTGCACGCTCCTGATTTATGGCGTACTTGTTAAAACCACTTGTTCTTGTCATAACAAAACAGATCGAAGTGAAGCTGGGTAGAAGGTCTCCTTCTAGTTGGCACTTCATCATGGCTTCTTACTCTGTCTTAGGTTCTGGGGGTTTACAGTTATATAAAACTTAATGAATCAGTATACTTTAGATTTCCTTCCTAATGCATATGGGTTCAATTAGCTGCACTGTTTGCTTATTTAAGCGTTTTCATTAAATTGCTTTACTATATTTTCCCGCAATTGAAGGGGAACATGGTGGGGCTGATGCCATCTGCCACCATCAGTTTAGCAGAACTTTTTTCTTTGTTCAGACCCATTCTTTTTTTATTAGAAAAGACCCTCCTACCCCCAGTTCCCTGTGTGCCACATACTGCATTCTCCTCTTCTGACTGCAGACTGATAAATAAAAAGCTTGTGCAAGGTCCTTCATGTATGGTATTTTTTAAGGCGCTTTTTTACAAGAGCAGGTTGTGTTTTGCTCCCCCGTCTCTCCCCCTGCTTGCAGATTCCTTTTGGCTCCAGCTAGTGAATAATAATTGTTGCTATTACAATAGCTAGCAGCTTTTGCTGCCTGGCTTTGGCTAAAACACCCTACAACCTCAGCCCGGGATGGCAAGGACAAGTCAAGGGAGACATTTTCTTTGTCTTTAAGGAATAGTTGATCCTTGATATCTCACCAAACCTTCCTGAAGGTCCTTCTCATGTCAGGGGGTGGTCTCTCTGCCAGCATCCATGGCTTCATTTTTGCATCTGGTGCCATTAGGACTTCCCACACTGTCCTCCCCCAGCACAGAGGTAGTGTTTTATTACATTCCTCCTCATTGCTTTCCTCTGTCCTTTCCAGCTGCATCTTGCCAGTGTAAGTGCTCACCGTGAGCAGCCCGCTGCTTCTCAAGGGGCTGGTGGTCCCAAGGGGGCTGCTGCCAGCCTCCCTCCGAAACACCTTGCACCGCCATGGAGATGCCCATTGGGACTGAGGATACTTTACCCTCGTTTTACGGACCAACTAAACTGAACAAACTCACCCACTTGTTTTGGGATGCAATCTGCATCCTGTTACACAAAGCAAGTGCTTTATAGGCATCACTAATAGGAAAAACACCTCCTGAAGAATATAATAGAAGAAGGAAAGACATTCATCCTTGAGGATTCTCATCCAAAGGTCAGCTTTTTGATTTGGAAATGCAGTGTTTGATATTGCATGGGTTATCTGCCATCTCTTGGTTAGGGAACAGAGGAAGGCATTAGAGCAAACTGACATTTTGCAATACAGTCTGAGGAGGAAAACGCCCTAGCTTTTATCATTTTCTGTTCCCTGCTACAGGCATTTGATGTCAGGGAAGATGCAAAGACAATAAATAACTTACCCTAAAGGTACACAATGAATCTGTGGCAAGGCCAAGGAGAGAAACGCTTTTGAGCGTTGCTTGTAAAAGCTTTGCTTGAGCAGTGCTGTCGGTGGGGGGACTGCAGCCCCTTGTCCCCTCCAGAGTCTAAGGGAACGGCTGTGGCTGAAAGAAAAAGAAAGAGAGAGAGAGAGAGAGAGAAAGAAACCCGTTTTCAGTAAAGTGAAATTAAGAAAAAGCAAAATGTGGATTAATACATTTAAAGTGGGAGGAAAAGCAATGCCCTCCCCCTAGGTGTAAGACTTTCTTTCTTTTCTTATTTTCAAAAAGGTTTTCTGATTTCTGGGGGGTTTTTTTCAAAGAAAAATGTATCAAAGGCACCAAAGATTTCATAAAACATCACGGAGTTCCCAAATTAACCTTTGGGCGGGGTAAGGATCAGCTGGAAAAACATCAGCTTGGACCCTCGGCTGCATCCCAATTCCCCCCTTCCTTCCCTGCCCGATGCCCCTGGCCATGGGGACCCCAACCCCTGCTCACAGCCCTGCAGGGACCCACATGCAACTGGCTGTATTTGCCAAAACCGTAAGGAATCACCTGAAAAAACCCAAGCTGGTGCAGAGCCTGGGCTCTGGGAGGCTCTGAGAGTGTCTTGACAGCCCTGCCAGGTCCAACCTCTCTCTGGTGCATCCCAATGCACCACTTCTTGAAGTGAGGCATAAAATAAATTGAAGCTGCTGGCTGTGGTAAACATTTCCTCCAAACATGCCTGTTCTTGATACCCCAAATGCAGATATTCAATTGTGGAAGAAAGTGGAGAAAGGGAAGAAAAAAAAAAAAAGGAAAAACAATAAAAGAAAATAAAAGAAAAGGAGAGAGAGAAAAAACCCGGCGCTTCCAAGACACTAAAAATAGACTCTGATCACTTACCAAATGGTAAAAAGAAAATTATTTGCTTTGAATAGTCTCCAGAAAGGCTCAGATACAATGTCTTGTGGAGCAAAATTGAATCAGTTGAAAGTGCAGACGCCAGCTCAGCCTAATCCCTCCCAGCTGCTTTGCTTTGCTTTTTTTCCAACAAGCAGCCCCTAAAAGTCGTCTCCCTAATCCTGCAAACTGAAATTCAATCTTGGGTTTTTTTTTTTTTTTCAGTTGTGGGTTGGTTTTTTTTTTTTTTAAATCAAGTTTCAAGCCTGGGGCTTGCAGGGTGGGGGAAGAGGAGGAGGGAGGGCTTTGGGGTTGCCTCCTTCCCCTCGCCCTGACTGCAGTAAACACAGCCTTGAATTCAAGGAAAAGCTTTAGACTACAATTCGCTTAGTTTGAGCCAAACACACAAATCTGATGCCTTTAAAGCCCCTCCAGCAGACGGTAGATAGCTTTGAGATGCTTACTAAATGGCTGTCTGGTTGCTGCGTTTTTTTGTTGTTGATTGGGGGCCCAAGGAGACCTTGTCTCTGGGTTGTTTTTTCTTTCTTTTTTTCCTTTTTTTTTCCTCTTTTTTGTTTTTTTTTGGTGTCTGCTTTTATCAGTGAATTTGGGTTGGGCATTGACCTAATGCAAAGACCAAGACAAACAATTTCTCACCCAGGCTGGTGATTGTGGCCAGCAGTGCATGTACGGGCTCTGCTATCTCGGGGAATATCCAGAGGTATTTATGACACTTTCCCAAGAGTTTTCCGACTCCTGCTCTCATCTCCCCCAGCTCCCGCCGCCCATGCGACTTGCAAGGACTCAAGGCTCCTGGGGCAACCCAGCCCTTGGCTCCCTCTGTGGCACCTGGGAGCATAATTCCATGCACTTCCAGTCTTCCCTTGTTGCCACCTGATGGTTCACTGATCCCCAAATTCTTTTGGCATCAAGTGATACTGGTTTGGTTTTGGAGAGTAATTGAGAATAGATAAACTAACAGCAGTGCATTCAAAAACAAATCCCACGGCTCAGCATCCTGATAATCCAAATTCCTGGGGCTGAACGCTTCCAAACTCCGGGCTTCAAAGGTTTTCACCCTTTCAGCCATGCAAGTTGGCTCAGTAAGGCTCTTGTTTGAATCCAGGTCAGGGTCCAGAATTTGAGAAAAAAAAATGGTTAAGAGTGACAAGAGGGAGGGTATCTAATTCGCAGTATAGAAACTCCCCCGGGAACAGTTGCTGGCAGATGTAGATTTGCTTGGAATACTATGAAAAAAATAGGACATCAAATTCAGAAGTAGAGTGGAAAGCTCACGTAGGAACCTTCGATATCAGTTGTGTTATCCTGATGCACGTGGTGACAAAAGACACACCTGCCGAACGGCCATCTGCATATTTAAAGTCAGAGAAATCGGTCCCGCACCAACAAAATCGCACATTTCACAGATGCAGAGATTATTATTTTGGCTGTTCCTAATGTCTAGTTTTCTTCAGCTTCTTGGCATAATGATTTTGACCCCCCCTCCCTGTGTCAGGACCAAAATTCTACTTATTTGCAACCGACTGTTACTTCTGCTTTGAGACACCTGGGGTTACATGGCATTTACTCAGGCAATATCCATTCTTGCTGCCCGTATCCCTGTACCTGTCAGGCTGACACAAGGCTGGGTCACTGAGAGTGATAAAAACCTTAGTACCGAAAGTTGCTGTGGAGTGAATTACCTCTTGTATAATGAGGGACAGCACGTTGGGCACCTGGACCAAACAGCCACATGTATCCCTTGCTGGATTTTATGGTGTAAACTGATAGACACGATAGATAAACATACAGGAATGAAGGAGTAGAGGTGTAAAGGCAGATATGTGGGGCACAGATGGGTAAGAATAATTGCCGTAATTACATAGACACACACAGGGTCTGTGCAGAGGGATAATTTCATATTAATGCAGAAGAAGTGATGAGGGAGGGAAAGCTTGTGCGTTTGACATGGACTAGAGGTGTGAGCCAGGGGTTTGGTTCGGTGAGTGTTGTTCTTGAGGCACATCAGGAATAGGTGTGGGATGTGCTGTGTTACAGCCAGTCCCGTCTAGGCGGGCAGAAGGTTTAGGTGGGCTGGATAGCTGGGTAGTGGAGCTGGGGATGAGGTGGCTGACAGGCTGCGTAGGGAACCCGTGGGATAAGCATGTAGACAGAAATGGCACTGGCTGGGTTTGCCATAAGATAGAAATGTTCAAAAATGTAGAGCTGGGTATGAGAGAACTACAGAAGGTAAAATAGAAAGCAAGAAATAACACAGAAAGCTTAGATTAAGCCTGAAATGAGCTAGACAGATAAATACGCGTGGGATGGATTGCAGCGTACCGGAGCCTGACAGCCACATTAAAAAGCGCACATAGGTGTCTGTATATCACATATTGATTTGTTGAATGGGTGTGGAACAGGTAAACGTGGAAGAGAGAAAGATGGATTGGGCAGATAAAGTAACTGCTGGGTGGCTGGGAAGTTAGGCAGGGTAAATGTAACGTGGATAGATTAAAACAGGGAAATGTGGACTCTCGCACGCGGGTGTTTTAAGTATGTAGCTCTGCTAGGTAGGAAGTAGATGAGTACAGATATGCTAGAAAACTTAGCGGGACGTAAATGGAGATATGAACTTATGTCTGTGTCAATTCACATGTTTAGGTAAAGAGATGTATAGAGATGTTCTGGGTTGCATAAATTAAATAAAAGTGACATAAGCAGCAGTGGCACTAACAGATCTAAAACTGGAGGAGGAAGAGGTGATCATCTAGAAATACTGGGACTATTCCGCAGTTCGGTCAGCTGAGTAAAAATTGGGTGGATGAGTGGATGAAGAGGTGGGTATATATACCAACTGAAGAGATTATTAACTGAGCTTGTATTAGCTAGAAAGATTAGCTAGATAAACCTGTAGAGAGCAGATTAATAAATTAAAGGCCAAAAGAGAAAGAGATTAGATTGAGACGGACAAATTTACAGAAGATAGAATATGTGTCGTCTGGGTAAAAGGATGGAAAGATAGCTGGAATGATGGAATTAATATATGACTAATACAGCCAGAAAATATGGGCTGATAGGGTGAATAGGGCATTGATTATGGGGAATGTGGATAGAGGGAGGAACTGATAGAAGAAGAACAATAACAGGGTTAATAGATGAGTAGTTAATAGACAGGTATGTGGGTAACATGCAAAGGGTGTTATCTAGCCATCCAGACTCCCTGCAAAGACAAAGTGTGAAAAAGGAGACATACACGACATAGATGAGTGGAGGAAGTATTGGGTGGATGCATACAAAAAAAAGTGCAGAAACTTGAGAGAAGAGTAGATATGTGAAAAGGAAAAAAAAAAAAAAAGCACTCATGGAAGAGCCAGATAAAATAGGCACGGATAAAATAGATCACATACAAAATTCATACAGAATAAAGAGATTATGCTGAAAAACCAAGCTTGGAACCATTAGCGAGCTAACAGGTTGGACTAGGTACTGGGTAGATAAAGAGACAGAGGAGTATTCATGAGCTGGGAGTGTTGAGAAATTAGCCTGATGATCAAGTATGAATTAGAGGGATGTTAAATGGGGAAGTAAATCCTGGACAGGATGATTGATGAAGAAGGATGTGGGTGCACATACAGATGAGTGGGGACCAGGAAGCTTGACAGACTGAGCAGAGAGATGAATATGGATGGAACAAGGAGGAAGATGAAAATATATCATTTACCATGTGCTATGGAAATCCAGAGAGATTAATTAGAATTTGCATCAGATTGATCAGATAGGTAAGTAGTCGCAGGCATTAGCTTAATGAGTATGTATAAAAGAGACTGCGAAAAAACGGTCAGTTAATCATGGCATTAGTTGCATTGCTGTCTTAGGCATGACAGGCAAAAGGAGAAGCAGTGAATGCATTAGTGCTGTAAGAAAGGGCGAGAGCGATTAGTAGATGTGAGATAGACTGGATGTGTGAGACATGAATGTATGCAAAATAGGCAGGGGTCAGGTAAATGAGAATACATGGGGAAAATGGATTGTTAAGTGTTATGAAACTCAACTACAAACACCTACAGGGATGTGTGGGAGAGAAAATTAGGTGATCTGCAGTCAAGAGAGACAGAAAGAGAACAGATCTGTTTGCACAAGAAATGAACATGGAGAAATTACATGATCAGGGCTGAGATGTGACTCCCAAACCAATACCAAAAGTAGCCCTAATTCTAAATCCTGGCACAAACCCAACCCTAAAATTAAAGGTTATCGTAATGCAACACTAAGCCAAACCTAACCCCTGACAGTATCTGAACGTAGCACTAACCTATAACCTCGCCTAAAAGTCTGCACTTAACACCAACCCTAAGCCAAGCTGAGACCTACCATGGACACTGATACTAACCATAATCCTGTCCTAAACCTAGCCCATGCCTCACCCTAAGGCAGCCATAACCCAAACACAATCCTAAATGCAGAACCAACCCTATCCCTAACTCTAAACTAATCTCAACCCAACCCTAACCTTAACCAAACCCTGACCCTAACTCTAAGCAGTAAGCCTTAACCCTATCTCTAACCTAATCTTAAACTTGGACCTTAGAAGAACAGGTAGAAATGTATGATACATTTGTATTTAGCAAATAAAGAAGAAACAAAAGAAAGATTAGGTAAATGCATCAGAAATGGAGTTTTATGTATTATAAAGTTATATGGTTTTTGTTGGCTACGGCGAGAGGAAGGAGGGTTGGCTAAATGAGAGGGTACAAGGTAGAGATGAACAAATTAAGTATGCCTGTGTGGAACAGTTATATCAGAGAGCTCAGAGTGTGCAAGTAGATAAGAAATTCATAGTTATGATCTCAGATCAGAGATGAGATAGGTGAAGTCATATAGAACTGAGTGATACGTGCAACCAGTGTTCAAATCCCACATCCAGGTAGGCTTCAGGGAGACAGGTATTGGTACGGGACAGGCAGGTAAGGAACGAGGGAGGAGGAAACGTAAAGCAGGTGAATACAGACAGAGTGGGGGAGCCATGGAATTAATAAATATGTATGGTGTCAGAGCTTGTTGCAATGTATGGAGAGGACAGGTAACAGGGTGGGTTGAGGTCAGGAAAGGGGACGGGGCTGCAGATCGGTAGTTTCTTCCTTTTTCGAATTATGACCCCTGCAAATGTGACCAGAGGAGATGCAGCCCCTGCCTGGTGGGCTTCAGCCCGTGGACCACAGGTGAGCACTGCTTACTGCTCTCCCTGAAGCCCTGGAATTGAGATGGGGGTGAGGGGAGTGACCCTGTGTCCATCACAGGGGGGTACTTGGCTGGGGTAGGGCCAGGCTTGGGGATGCAGAGGTGGGAAGGGGCCGTAGGCTGATGTGCTCAGAGACAGCATGTGCAAAGCCACTTAAGGTAGCAGGATGAGCTTTCAGAGAACGGGATCCAGCCCTTTTTGCTGCCACACCAGACAGGGGGTCGCATCGGTGCTGTGCTGAACCCAGTTCAGTGCCACCGTGTCAGTCATGGGACCGCAAAGGTGGGTCAGCAGCGGGGCCAAGATCCATGCCAGCAGGCACTGCAGAGTGCAGGGCAAGAGCCCCGAGCCTTCTTCCCTGCCATAGCAATAACCAGCTTTCCTCCAGCTCCAAAAACCTGCACTGGCTCATGGTATTTTATTCTCCTCACTGCAGGGAGCAAGCTGGTGATGGGGACAGGGTGCGGGACATCCCAGCCCTGGTCTCGGCTGCTGGACCCGTTTTGGAGGGGATGCTCCAGAAAACTGCTGGCTTCTGCAGAATAAAGAGCAGAGGGGGTTGCTGCCCTTATGTTAGGTGGTTCCTGGGGAGGGGGGAGCAGGCTGGCTTCCAGACTTCTCACCTGCCTTCCCAGGTTTGCTCCAAAGGTTCCAAACCTGCCTCTGTAGATGTTTAGAGAGTGGGCACTTGCTTTGTAAGGGCATAAGATTAAATTCAGGACCTGACTTCAAACACAGACCTGTGAAAGCATGGCTCTCCAAAACTCTTCCAGCACCTCACTTAACTTTATGCCTCACTTCAAGCACCTTCAGTTTGCTGACTTTGGCCGAGCACGGGCAGCAGTGTGCGAGCAGTGCTGCAGTTATCCACGGGGCACAGCCCTCCATGGGACCAGGGTTTCACCTCATGCCTAGAAGCATTTTGCTGGGTGTGCTTAAGTGCTTCCCTGAATTAGCTCTTCAAGGAGTGAACCCTCCTTTTAGACTTTTTGGGAAAAAAGAAAAGAAGGGAGTGGAGGGAGAATGGGAATTTCTGAGGGTGCCCAAGTGCCGAGAGCCAGCCTTTGTAAGGGATTTGGGTTCCCACAGTTTCACCCAGGCAGTTAGAGGAGCCTCAGAAGGAGCCAGAGCAGATACCTCTGATAGACACAGGCATTGGGTGCTTTTAAAGATCCCACTATGTATTTAGCTGTATCTTCAGACATCTAAATCCCTCTAAAGGTCTCACTCTTAGTGTCTAAATCCCAGGTGCCTAACTCACTTCCAGGAAAATCTCACACCAGGACTGATTCACTGAATAATTTTTTTAAATCTGGTCCTCACTCACATAGGGCTTTTGAAAATCCCACTGCTAATCTCCTGTACCCAGGCATGTATCACTTTGAAGCCTGTAAAATAAATTGCTTTGCGCTCCTGGGGGACAGCAGCTACTTTCTCCCTGCTCGTACTAAGTCAGATTTTTGTTTCTTGCGTATTAACACATAGATTTTTTGGGGGGGGCAGGGGGAGAAGCTCTGAAGCTGCTATTCGAGACTCGAATTAGCAAGCCGGACCGAATGCTGTTTTACATGTCGTTCTGGGGAGGCATCGCAGGCTGCCGTGGGTTGTAGGTCTGCAGCAGCAGAGGTGTGGGGAGGAGCTGGTTCTGGGCTCATTTACATCGGTGGGGTTCGCCCGTGGGCACAAGCCTTCGCTCAGCTCCACTGATCTCCTGGGAAGATTTGTGAGCAAATTTGCTCATCTCTAGCACAGACTCAACGTTGTTACCTGGCTTCTTTCAAGAAATTACTGGGTGAAGAAGGGGAAAAAAAATCAAATACACATGTTACTTCGTTTTTCTTTTTTTGTTTTTAATTACCTATGGGGTTTTTTTAGCCTTTGGGAAGGGGGTTTTTTGGTGAATAAAAATTTGTGCATAGCTTTTCTTCATTAGAGAAATGGGAGTTGGGGATAAACAAATTATTTTTTTCCTGTTAAAGAAAAAAGAAATCACGGTGCAAAAGAAAAAGGCTGGCTGCCATTGAAACGTTTGTGATAGAAAATCTGCCTGCAGCCTTACTGCTTAATCAGTTTGGAGCAGAGCGTAGCCTGTAGCTTGTTAATCAGAGCAGCTTGCCCGAGCGGTTCGCGCAATGGTGAGCTGCAGAGGAGGCTTGTTGCATAGCTGTGGATTTTATTTTGCAGCTCTGTTAATTAAAACATATTTTACTTTGAAGGTTTTTACTGTTTTCTATGAGGGTGAGCAGAAAACTGTTCTCCTGGACAGATTAAAGGAAGGATCTGAAGTATTTTTTAAAAGTAACAACTTAACGTTGTTTGATGGGCAAACTCTTAGCAAAAGCAACGTGTAGTTTCTTATTTTTATTTGTTCTCGGTCTTTGTATACAGGCTGGTTTCTGAGTCTGAATATGTTGGCTGTTTTGATAATATCAAGCTAAATTTTCACATACCAGTTGCCAGACTGGAACAGAAATGTTGTGACTTATCCTTGTTTAATTGGTAAAGTAATTTTGACTTGTACAAGGGTAAACTAAAATAATAAGGCCTGAAACTGTGCCATTGAAGTTAATGACAAAACCTTCATAGGTTTCACATGAAGCCTGTGTTTTTATTATCCCACTCCCAGCGACTTTTGTTGCAAGTTTGCAGCAAAACGTTAGGGCATTTCTAAGTGTTATTTTTATTATACAAAACCCCATTAAAATCAGTACTGAAGCATCCCGTTAATTTAAATGGGACTTTGCATAGTTTGCTGAGTTCCAGGCCACAGATAAAGAAAAGTATGCAATTTGGAGTTAAACTGACCACAGCTTTTTATTAGAAGACATTTAATCTCAAACGAACGGTGCAGTCTGAGGCATAGAGTCTTTGTGAACTTCATCTGGGCTGGTGCAACAGGAGCCTCCACCACGGAGCAACTTCTGCGTTGGTCGTCTGGGACCTCTCAGGATCGTGCAGAGTTCCCAAGCAAACCCCAAGTCCAAGTAGGTATGTGAAGTGCTCCCCAGGCAGCTTTGCCCTGGAAATGCTCAGAGGTAAGCCAGCACCCCCGGAACAAATGGAAAACTTGATTCAGCTACTTCTCTAGCTCCAAGTACCTGCTGGCCTTGACAAGGCAAGGCTGCAATCAGCGGACGGGAGTCTGGGGGCTCTCGGCCACACTGGCTGGAAGGCAGAC
>NW_010251271.1:58150-58926 GCF_000690775.1 Eurypyga helias
AATGCGCAGGACGAGGGATGGAAAACCATCGCCTCCGGTGTGTGGAAACACCCACCAGCCAGACAGTGGCACAGGGAGTTCAAAACCCAAACTGCGAAGAGCAGTGGGGAGAGACCTTTCATATGTAAGATTCCCTCGGGAGCTAGGGGACTTTGGGGGGCTAAGGGACCATCAAATGACAGCCCCCCTTGGCTGCTGCCAGCATGGGCACATGCCTGGGCACCTCCAAGGGCATGCGCCTAAGGAAGCTGTGCTTGGGCGAGGCTTGGTCCCAACCCATGCTTCTAACACCCTGAAACCCCAAATAATTCAAACTCTCACCATAGTGGGAGAGACTTAAAGGCTGCTGGAAGCAGGGCATCCGTAAAAGTGCAGTGGGAAGGTGTAAGAGCTGCTTTCAGCTCAGTGTTTCCTTGGAATTTTCCTATCCCTGAGCCGTAAATGTGTCATGATGCCCCAATTTCACCCAGCTGCAGTGGTTCGGCTCTCCCTGGTACTTTCACAGGGGGACACCCCGCGGGCTGCATCCCCGGTCCCCAGCTGAGTTCCAGGGGGGCTTCAGGACTCGCGGCAGGGTTTGGCTACACGCGAGCCCTGCAGTCACTAACTCTGATTTAGGACTAACAGTGCTACCTCCCGGAACAGGAGAAAATGAACACCAAAAGTCCAGGCTGAAGTAACAGCTAAGGGCTTGCAGATGCCCCCACCCCCGGATGGAAACTGGAGGGGAAAACCAGTCGTTTTCCTGGTCTGGGACACGCTCCCGTTGCCATTAG
>NW_010251272.1:0-1492 GCF_000690775.1 Eurypyga helias
AGGGGCTGCCACGACACATGCGAAACCCAGCACCATCCCCGTCCGTGTCCCACGCTGCCCCCAGCCCCCCCTCCATTCAACCGCTCCGCTCAGACCGGCAGCAGCAACTGCCGGGCCTGGCCTGGGCTGGGGACTGGTGGGCACCCAACAGCTGCAACCTCCCTGCTGGTCTGAGCACCCGTGACGGTCCCTCGGGCTATTCTCCCCCAGAATGAGCCCCAAAACAGGCTTTGGACACGTCTGGCTGTTCCTAGCCCTCCCTGGCCAGCAAGCAGATGGCAAAAGCAGGGATGCGAGCTGCAGCCAGATGCCAAGAGGAGCAGAGAGGTTGCTCCCGTAGGACTCGTTTCCCAAAAATCCCCCTCATACTGCAGGGGATTTTCTTGCCCAGCGTGAGTACAGGGTGAGGAAGATCCTCCCCACAGCACACATACGTGGACCCCAGACCTGCACCACATCAGACAGGACCAGCCACAGGCTATTTGCGAGAGAGTGAAGAAGAAAATGCGGGATAGGTTCTGGAACAGAAGGGCTAAGAAGAAGAAAGTAGTGTTTAAGGTGGACTTGAGGGAGGAACTTGTTTGTGGGAAATGGGAGGCAAAGGGGCTGGAGGTCAGGAAGCACCAACCTGAGCGTGGAAGGAGAGAGGAGGCAGAGTGCGAAACGGAGACCACAAGACACTGGGCAAGAGGCTTGACGGAGAACACAGAGCACAAGAGCACAAGGAGAAACAGGCTGTGATGTGATTTGGTGTGGGGGTGGCCGGGAAAGTGGGAGCGACATTGTAGGGATGCCACAAACACACTTTTTTCTTGCAATTACTGGCAGGGTTTGGAAGGTTGCCCAAGAACCCTAACGTGAGGATCAGGGGAAAAAACACAGGGTTTTTCCACTGGTTTCACAGTCTGAGAGGCTTTTGGTGCACATTTCCTTCCTTCCCAAGCTCCTGACCCTCCCACCAACTCCCGACTGCCCCTGCTCCCCCACTGCAGCCCCATACGCCACAGCCCTCACCCCTGGAGGGAAGGGGATCTCAGCAACAAGCTCTCAATGAGGCTGTTGTTGGCTTGAAAGTCTTCATCGAGCTTTGTGGGAGGGAGCCTCTCGCCAGGCAGAGCTGGGGGGCTGGGCAGGGGGGACAGGGGGTTGGAGAGCCAGCAGCCATGCCACCCCCGCCGTCAGCCAGGGCGAAGGGGCTGTTGGTCTGTACTGGTGGAGATGAGTGGAAGGCAACTGGAAGGAGTGGTGGAGGGTGCGAGTGCCCTGCTACAGAGCTGCGGGGTCAGGTGGGGTTGGGGGTACCAGGAACGCAGCAGAGCCTTGACCCCACGGCAGTGCCCCAGCGCTCTGCCTTGTGCTCGCCATCCACAAAGCACTGTAACCCAGCTCCTGGGGGGTGACGGCAAGGCACGGAGGGGGAGAAAAACCTCTCGAAGATGATGGCTGCAAAGCCTTGGGGTGCTGACCGCTGAGCCAGCACCGCCAGGGATGG
>NW_010251272.1:1551-1816 GCF_000690775.1 Eurypyga helias
ACGGAAGTGGGAGTGAGGCCGAGGCGGAAAAGCACAGCGTGGGGAGCGTGGCCAGAGCTCACAACACACTGCGCTGCCTTGGGCTCGCCTGGGGCTGGGCTCTCACCGGGCACCAGCAGGCTCACAGTAGGGTCTCCAAAGTTTTTCCACTCGTTTCCTCACGCAAAGCGGGGATGGGGAGGCCGTGGGGGCAGAGAGGCAGGAAACCTCCCGCAGATGCTGAGCGGCAAAGAGGGCAGGGCCACAGCGGCCGGACCCACGCGGC
>NW_010251273.1:0-833 GCF_000690775.1 Eurypyga helias
GGGTGCCCTCGATCCCCTCATCCAGCCCATCAATGAAGATGTTGAAGAGAACCGACCCCCGCGCCGATCCCTGGGCAACACCAGTTGTGCCCAGCCGCCAGCCGGCCTGAACTCCGTTCACCCTCGCCGTAGCTGCAAAGGAGACCAGGAGACAGAGGAACGGGAGCTGGCTGCAGGGCAGACGGGCTGTATTTTCCCACCGAGAGAAATGCTGGTCAAGACAATAACTCATTATTCTAACGAGGAGAAGTTACAGGGTTCATCTCCTCACCGCGCTGGCAGCAGTGGGAGTTCACTGTACACTCCCAGGCGCAGGGTTATAATTAAAACTGGAATTTGGTCCCCAGCACGTGACCCGAGTGCGACACAGCCCCACGGCAGATGTGTCTGCCCCGACTCAGCATCTTTCCTTACTGCAAACGAGTCGGAAACGCCAGGCTGGAAGCAAGCGCCGCTCTCTCCTCACCCCGTCCAGGGACACAACGTGAGCCCATCAACCAAAAGTCCTTTTCCACATTTTCAGGGGATGGCTGCCATTCCAAACAGTACATTCCAAAAATTACATTATTATTATTATTATTATTATTTAAGGGACAGCTTCCCTGACATTCCTGGGCTTCATTCCTGTTTGCAGACACGATGAGCATCACGGGGCCGGCACATGGGCTGTCCCCTCCCCGGGACCACGACAGCCTCCCAGCGATGCTATTTTAAACAACAACCTGTGCTTTACCCTTTTTTTTCTTCCCTGCTATTTTAAAAAGCCTGCGCCCCACCACCAACCCCGCTGTGCCTGTCCCATTTGAGGGATTTGATTTTAGGTGACCTCCGGG
>NW_010251273.1:869-8663 GCF_000690775.1 Eurypyga helias
AGTGGTTGGGCACTTCGGGATTTAACCATCTCTTGCATCGTGGGTCTCATATCCCAAAGCATCATCTGGCATAGCTTTAATTTAAGCTTTATTTTTATTTGTATATTTATAGATACTCAATTTTTTTATTTATTTTTATACGTAAGCTTTATTTAATTTAAGCTTTAATTAAACATTTATTATTACTACATACACATTATCAGGCTAAACTCCATCCCTGCACCCACTAACCAAGCGTTAGTTTCACCACCCAACTTTTTGACCATTTCTAGCAATAAATACCTAGGGTACGAATCCAGCTAGCTCTCCGTATTCCCATTTATCACAGCCTGGCTTACCTCATGGAGAAAAAATCTGCTGGGACAACCAGGGTCATGTGCAAGGGACAACATGCAGCACAGCCTAAAAATGAGGAGTTCCCCTGGTATTTTGCTAGCAAGGTTTATACTCTGATGTTTATTTATGGTGCATTAGCAACTGATACAGCTTCTCAGCTGAAACCATTCAGAGAGGCCAAGAGAAGGGCTCCGGGCCAAGCTCGGCTCCTGAAAGCAATCTGTTGGAGACGGCCCAAAGCTTGACCATCGGATATCAAAGCGCCTTTTTATAGTCCCTCAGTTGCTCATGACGCTATCGTCAGATTACGGGCAAGTTTTCGGCAGCTGCTTCGAAACGGCACATGGCCACAGGGCACGGCAAAGGCAGCGGCATCCCTGTGATGCCGGAGCATCCCGGTGATCCCGGAGCATCCCTGCTCCTCTGCAGCCACGCACGCTTCCCCATTGATAAACCCCAAACTTCTCCTGGACATACCATCACCTCCGAGACTTTCCAAACCCACCGAAGCCAACCGAGGGTTGCTGGGGAAATTAAAACCAAAGCCCACGGTGCTAAAAAGCAGAAAAGCAGCAAGAGCGACGTTGTTTTTATTTCCCAGCCCAGGATTAAGAGAAAAAGCGAGAAGTGACTGCACGTTTTCTGGCTGCACGTTTCAATCTTTCAGTAAACGGCGGGTGAAAACACTGTTTGCTGCTGATTATGATTAATAAGTGGACAAAGGGTCCCGAAGGGTGTTTTGAACAGAGCCCGGCTTGGCAGACGTGGTGTTTGGTTACTGTAGCTAAAGCACAGTGTATCCCAGGATGGAAGGGCTTGCAGATGGTGGGACTCCAGTTCATTGGAAACTGGGACACGAACTGCTCCAGAGTCCCAGCCCCTGTTTTCTGGCCATTGAGCAAGAGGAAGATCGTTAAAGCATCCAAGTGGTGGAAAAAAATTAAAAAGTCCTTCATACAGGATTGGGCTTTTCACGAAGTCCCACTGCACCTGGAGTGGGACTCCAGTGTTCACCTGGGGTCGAACATCTCTCCTTCAGCCCCAAATTCCCCCTCAAAACCCTCCGTTAACTACTTCATCCACCTTTTCCAGCTGAAGCCAAGCTGCTCCCGCCAAAGGTCCCTTTGAAGGAAAAAGGGGGGGTGAAACGTGGGTGGACCAGGAGAAGTGACCTCCTGAACATGGCTAATGTGTTGACTCTTCAATGGATGCGTTGGTGGGGGCTGCGTTTGCTTTAAAAGTGACTCCTCGTCCGTACACACGAGACAGATGGCACCGGCAACGTCTACTCCAAACTGCTGTAAATGATCCTTTTAGCATTTTATTTCTATTTACTGTGGAAGCGTGTGAAAACCCAGCTCTCCCGCCTGTTACCAAGCGTCCCCGGCCTCGCTGGGGGCAGCTGCTAGGAGAAACCATCCGTGACAATACACGGCCTGCTCTGTACGGAGGGGACAGCACCAACCAAAATCTGGTCCAAAACCACTTTTCAGCTGGATTTGAGCAGGAACCATCTGCATTTTGACATTTGCAGCCCACGCTGGACCAGCTGCAGCCACAGCTGAGCCCTAACACTGCCGCAGCTCCATCTCCACGTCCCACCAGAAGGACTTTGTCAAAATTTTCCAGTGGTGAAGCACTGGCACAGGTTGCCCAGGGAAGATGTGGATGCCCCATCCCTGGAAGTGTCCAAGGCCAGGCTGGATGAGGCTTGGAGCAACCTGGTCTAGTGGAAGGTGTCCCTGCCCATGGCAGGGGTGTTTGAACTGGATGGGGTTTATGGTCCCTTCCCACCCAAACCATGCTGTGAACCTTTGATACTCTCAAGTGAGGGAAAGGCCCTTTGCTGAGAGAAGCACACATATATTCATTTCACAGGTGGCATTTCCAAAGAGCAACCGGGAAGGCAGCTTTCATCCTCCAGGAAAAACTTTTCCAACTGTTGGACAAAGACATTTTACTCCCTACAGCATCTTCTTTTCCATCTGCCTGCAAAAGCCTGCTTGTGCTTGTGCTGTGTCCCACTGAAAACAAATCCCTGGCCTGTTTTTCCCGCGTAATCCCCCATTTCTCGTCCAACCCCTACCCAGCTCACTTTTATTGAGCCCATTTATCTCCCACCCAGAGAGGGAGAGCAAAGCTGGGATGAAACCCTCCTTCTTCACATGACACCACCCTGACTGCACCTGGAAAACTGGCTTTAAATGCCTCGCAGGGTGTAAAATTCACAACTTTAGCACCAAATCCACGTAAATCTCGCCACTCCTGCATCTTTAACCATTACGGTGCATCACGATGGGAAAGCAGCAGTGGTCAGAGATGGGACCAAAATTCCACGTGGATGAAGGGGCGATTTTGCTGCCTTGTCCCCATCCAAGATGTGGGGTCCCCAAACCCCACCAAGCAGCATGCCAAGGGGTTGGGGCACACACAGGGACAATATGGGTGCTCCGAGGGATGGGCTCTCACCCCCACAAGAAATCAGATTTGTGGTTTTCTTGCATCACCTACGTTCACAACACAGCATTGTCGACTGGAAGTGCTGAGCATGTACCAACTGCCCCAAAATTTAAAATCATGGGAAACCACACTAGTTTCAACACTCAGTTTTGATAGATACGAAAAACTAACTCTCCAAAGAAGCATCCATTTTTTTCTGCCTGATTTCTGGCTCCCTTAAAAGGCCAGAGAGCTGGTTCACCTGGTTAGCTCTTAAAGCCTAAAAACTCCATAATTTTACTTGTAGCACAGACAGCATTTAGGGGAAATCCTCTCTTTAATGCTGATCCAGCTACCCTCTGTCAGGAAATGTGTTTTGAAGTGGGATATTTCTGCACTGGATCACCGCTGTCTCGAAGCAATGACTCATAAAAATTACAGCCTTTGCGCATCGACATGACGATTCTTAGATAAAATGAGACCTTAAACCCCATTTTTCTCCCATTTCAGACTTTAAAAAAAAAAAAAAAGTGTTTTCCTTTGGAATGAGTGAATTCTATGGATCATGTTTCATGATCTAAGTTTACAGAATTAAGTATTAGACTTATCTTCAATGTAAATTCTCTCGAGATGAAGTTTTGCAAAACAGACCAGAGGCAAAAAAAAAAAAGAAATACTTATATAACTTTTGAAGGGCCTGGAGATAAGACTGTAGTTGTACCGGATGCTGGGCAGTATCTGATGGTGGAAGGTCCTCACCCCTTTAGCACAGTTTACTAGGTTTGCACACCCACCCACATTCAGAACATTTTATTATGGGTTCTTCAGCTGCCTGGGTGCTTAAATATTTATCTGGATGAAAGCCAAATTCTCCACTTGCTGCCCTGGGCCATGCAGCTCTGTCAGGACATCCCACAAAGCCTCCTGAGATGCCCCTCGGGTGCAGACCAAACTGGAGCTGACCCTGGCAGGGGCTTTGCCTGAGCTTTCCCAAATTCCGTGTGGAAAACCCAAGTGCCAGTTGGCTTACTGACTTGCCACCACAGTAGAAATCTGCAAAACCACCCAAAGAAAAATGAGGAAAGTGGGGTTTGCCACGCCATCTGCACGACTGGTACCCAGAGCCAAAAGCGGGCACCATCGGCTGGGAAGGATCCAGGAGGAGGAGGGTGGTGGCGATGGAGCCAAGCGTTACTGCACGGCTAATAAAAAGGGCTGTTGGAAAGACAGAGTCTGAATGTTGGGACGTTTTTTTTCCACAAGTGAGATGAAATCCCCAGACTCCGGTTATCCGGATGCCTCCCCGAGCACAGCCAGCACTTCGAGCCTTTCCTCTGAAGTGTCTGAACTGCAGCTGAAGTCAAATTAATCTCAATTAAATTAAGTGCCACAAACAAGAGAATAAATCCACTTACACCCTCTGCACTGGACCATAAAGAGCAATCGGAGTGATCTTAAGGAAGGCGATGGCATTGGGTTTGCCAGCATCTCCTAATGACTTCAGGATGAAAGTCTATTTAAAGGGTCTCTGTCAACAGCAGAGTAAGGACGAAAAAATCCACTGACTCACGCGGTGACATACAACCCGATGCTACTTGACAGCCAGAACAGGGACCGGTGTAGGGGGGGGCGGGGAGGAAAGGGGAATACTTTTTTCCATTTCAGTCACTTTGCAATTAAATGTCGTTATTTCCCTTACAGTCCAGTTCCTGGTGCTCGTCTGGATCCTACGCAACAGCTGCAGCCGAATATAGGAAAGCAATAAAAGAGGAAAAGAGCAAAATGAAGAAGTTGGCAGCGGTATGCTCGGGCCTTGCAATTAAAAAAGCTGAGTACATTGCAATTTGGCCGACGCTCTACATGGTAAGATTTCCTTCCACACCCATCCCCTAGACATATTTAGAAATAGCTACGCTACTGCCAAACCTCTTTGCTCGTGGCAGCAAAAGGCAGCAAACCCTTCCTCGGTGTTTCACCGGCGCTGTCTCCGCTCCGGTGCGCAAACACCATCCCCCAGCACCTCCATGGAGCTTCCAGAGACCGTACCGCGAGATGCTGCTGGCATCCCCCTGAGAAGCTCACGTGCATCTACCAGGACTCCATTTCAGCCCCATTATTTTAGGAAAAATGCTACTTTATTTTCCAGCAGGGCGTGAAGGAAGGAAACCCAAGGTTTAGAGAGGTTTGCAATGGTGAGGAGGAACCCCAGACAGCTTTGCCTGCCCGTGCCGGGGCTGCGGCTCCGCATGCTAACGGGCACAGACCCTGGGAATGCTGCACGTCTCCGGGTACCAAAGGGTTCCAGTTTTACTTAAAAAAAAAAAAAAAAAAGCGGCTTTTTATAGAAGATTTTTTGGCAACTGAGGGCGTGGAAATATTACGAATACTTCAGAAGTCAGAGGACGTTCTGTTCTGGAGCAGAGACCATTTATAAAGAAGAAAAAAAAAATAGGTAGGGTCATATTCAGCGTCTAGACTGCTGGATGGTGTCGCCTTGCTCGGGCCAGGCTTGCATCACGCCCCAGACGTCACCGTCACCTTGTCTCGGGTTGTGTTGGTGGCTGGAGGATGAAGACAGCCTATGGCCTCCCCATCAGTCACACAGGTCACCTCATCGTTTTGGGGCAGGAGAGGCGAGGGGAAGCAGCCTGTCACCCTCCTGGGACTCTGCGTATCCCATCCCTCCTCCCTCAGCCCCACAAGCCTCCCGGGATGGCACCTCCTATGCCAGAGGGGTCCCAATTTCCCAGTGTGCCCCAAGCTAGGGATGGGAGAGGGGTGGGATGCGGGCATGGAAACTGCTGCTGGACGTCAGAGGATGCTCTGCAGACTCCGTTTTCCAAAACAGGTGATGAATCCACACGGAGCTCTTTGAGGATTACGAGGCAGGAGCTGGGTGTGATGCTCTACCAGCCTCCGGGGGGAAAGGAGAAAATAGACCTGAAGGGAATTTCTTCATCTTGCACAGCCTCAGGGTGGGTAAGGGAGGGAGTAGTCATGAATTTTGGAGAGCTTCCTCCCAGAGCTGCCTCCTCCCAGCTCCAGCACCACATCCTCCTCCCGGCACTCCCAGCTCCCACCAGCATCCACTGGAATGAGGCCAGCTGCTCTGCTCAGGCTGGAGGGCAGCATAGGTCCCAAATCTTCACAGCCAGAAGAAGAGGAGAAGGATGCAAGCTGTTATCCCAGCGCAGCACGATCCCTCGCCCTGCGGCTCTGCAACACACACTCTTTAAAAAACAGCATCACCGGGGCAGGAAACGCCGAGGCATGGGAAAAATCCTTCACACTTGCATCTCGCTGTTTGCTTTTCCTCTCCCACGTGCCCACACAGCAGCAACGGACCCTGCCTGGAGTCCCTTACGGCTCCCAGGACACATGGAAAAAAAATACAGGCAGCAGCAGGAGAAAGGGGATGCTGCAAGGAAGCAGCTTAAGGACAGGAGCAGAGAAGCATCTGCTGTCCTGGAATCAAATGAAGCCATTGTGGAGGAAAAGAGGATTTTTCTGCTCATTGTTATCATAGCATCACAGGATGGTTTGGGTGGGAAGGGACCTTAAAGCCCACCCAGTCTCACCCCCTGCCATGGGCAGGGACACCTTCCACTAGACCAGGTTGCTCCAAGCCTCATCCAGCCTGGCCTTGGACACATCCAGGGATGGGGCATCCACAGCTTCTCTGGGCAACCTGTCCCAGTGCCTCCCCACCCTCTCCGGGAAGAATTTCTTCCTGATCTCCCATCTCAATCTTCCCTCTTTCAATTTAAAGCCATTATGTAGGATGATGGGTTAAGCAGGAGCTTTGCCATGCAGCCACATCTCCTACCTCCCCAAATCCCACTTTCCAGTGAGGATATTCCCACCCACACCAATAAAGCGTTAATCTGCAGCCCCATCAAATTGCAGTTCCGTGTCTGACGGGCTGTCTGCTGGGCACAAGTATCTCTCCAGCGGGATGATGAGAGGGGAGAGGCACGCAGGCACCCCCCCCATCCCAACCTCCGTGCCCCGCTGCAGTCCACACAAATCCCTGCTGCTAAAAAAAAAAAAAACAAACCCTAAAAGTGAAGTTTTACTTTCTCTTTCTC
This sequence comes from Eurypyga helias, assembly GCF_000690775.1. Classification (NCBI taxonomy): domain Eukaryota; kingdom Metazoa; phylum Chordata; class Aves; order Eurypygiformes; family Eurypygidae; genus Eurypyga; species Eurypyga helias. The sequence continues at coordinate 7,733 of NW_010251273.1, forward strand.
CGGTCTTTAATCGCACATCAAAGCCAACACCGCCTGCCAGCAGCTGCTCCCGGGCAGGTTTCCAGGCCATCCTTGGGGTGGGGGCTGCCCAACTCCATCCACTGCCCCGCTCCTCTCCTCCCGCCTTCTCCTGCCGCAGGCAGGGTCAATCCGTGCCGTTCGCCCTCCCGACCGCTTGCTGTGGGAATGGAGGGGCCTGCAAGCCAACGACTGGGAATGAGATCGGGGGGGTTTTCCGGCTTCGCACGACCTCCAGGGAAAGCGAGGGGTGGGCGAGCGGCTCCAGCATCTTCCCACAGCCACCTCCGGGCTGTCCCCTGGGAGCTGCAGCCCGGCCGGCGTCAGGAGCTGCCCTTTGCAGTAACTTCACTCCGCAGGAGAACAGAGGCTTTTCTTTCAAAAGGGCCACACACCACAAGGGTGTCCCCTCTGGGTACACCTTAAAGGGAATATAGGGAAAGGCATAACCCTAAATAACTCACCCAAGTGTGCTCCTGCTGGCGTATAGAGGATTTCATAAACGCAACCAGCCAGAGTCCCAGCGACATGAGGAATTACTTACATTACTCATTAATCATGCCATATGCTAAAATTACTGAAGTGTGTAATTAAACGCTCTGGGGGCAAAGACAGCAAACAGTTACAGCCAAAATACGAGCAACCCACAAGCACAGTCCTGTCGGCTGGACCCTAACTTTAGAAATCAAGGAATCCTCAGAGACAAGAGCTGTGCTGTTAGAGCAGGGGCTACTTCTTTTTCCTCCTACCTTGAAATACCCACTTAGTTTTCCTTGGGGAGACAATTAATGTGATTAATATGGGATGCGAGTGCTCTCTGCAGCCATCCCGTGCAGAGACGCTGCGGAGAGCAGGAAAAGGAGGAAAATGGGGCAACATAAACACTAACCTGGGGGCAAAAAGAGAAAGAGGG
>NW_010251273.1:8829-9325 GCF_000690775.1 Eurypyga helias
CAGGACCCCCCCCCCCCCCCACAGCCGCTCTAATTTTGGCAAGCTGCGGCAGGCACCGAGGTGCGGGCAGATATCCCTCAGGCCTTCCAGGAATGAAACGCCCTGTGCAAATTCAGCGTGACGCCCCCAGGATGATTCTGCATGCCAGAAAGCGGCGGCCCCTCTCGCCCGGCAAGCGCGTGACCCCCCAGCTGAGATAAGCTCCTGCCTCCATCCTCAGTGCTAGGTTCTGGGACCCCGAGCTTGAGGTTCGTCTGACCCATGGCACAGCACGGAGGTCACACACAGAGGAAGAAAGGACAGGCAGTGACCAGGATTTGCATGGAGTGGTTTGGTGTTTGCCCCAAGGAGCTTTTGGATCATCTATATATACAGACCCAGACCTCCCTGCGGCAAACACCCAACCATATACACATGTCTTCCCACTGGGAACCTCCTTCCTGGACCATGAAGGCATTTGGACACCTATACGAATTTTTTTATTGGATATATATGT
>NW_010251273.1:9481-15625 GCF_000690775.1 Eurypyga helias
GGCCTGTGGACACTTCCAGGGAGGGGGCATCCACAGCTTCTCTGGGCAACCTGTCCCACTGCCTCCCCACCCTCTGCGGGAAGAATTTCTTCTTGATGTCCAACCTAAATCTCCCCTCTTCCGGTTTAAACCCATTAAATATATACCTGTATATTACATATAAGATAAAATATATTAGATATTGCATTATGTCCATATTTATATATAAAATAGAGGTATTTGGACACCTATATAATATACAGGTGTCTATTATATACATCTCCGTGGCCCAGGGAACAGATTCCCAGCCCCTCCAGCTCCAGCACCAGCACCACCACCTCCCCGCATACCAATCCCCTCTTCCCTCCAGCCAACGCAGAGCCGATGTAGCATCTTCCCCATAGCTCTGCTGAACATCCAGCTCCCAGTAAACACAAGGACAAGGGCTACACAAGATTTCATCACTGTATTCCACCACATTGCTTCCGTCTGTCCTCAAACACCTTGGGCTGCTAAGAGTCATTAAGAGTAAGGTTTCCAGCAAAAATCCTGCTTTTCCCAAAAGTGGGAATATTTATTCCAGCAGGTCAGATGCCACGGGAGAAAGGTCAGAACCACCCTCGACAGACGTGTTCCCGCTGCCTGCTGCAGACAGCTCCTACCACAGCTGGGCTGCAGCTATCCCGGCGGCTTTCCCCCCTTCCCACATCTTTAAATATTAGCATTATTTTGCTGGTTTGTTCATAAATACACCGAGAGCCCTGGAGTGGAATAAATAGCTGCTTCAGGCCCATGTAAGGTTCTGACCGCTCTGCGGCGTCAGTGAAAGATCTCTTGTTACGTGATTAACTGTATCAGAATTTCCTGACGTGACTCACTGCGAGAGAGATTCATCAGCAACCACGCAGGCGGCTGTGACCTCTCTGTCTACAGTGGCATTAAAAACGGCAACGGGAGACGGGGAGGGGGGAAGCAAAATCGACTTGGGAATAATGCTGGCTAAGCCCTTTCTATTTTAAGGAGAAATTGCCCAATATTTAGATTAAAAAAAAAAAACAAAACACAACATCCCACCAGGAAAGAAATAGGAAAGATTCGTAACCAGCTCTATAGACCGACCTCACCGCAGATGCGTCGGAGACCGCGCCGGAACGCCGCACGTACGGCTGAGCTCTCACGGAATAACTGGGTCAGCCAAGAGTAACCCTAGCTGCTTTTTGAGGGCAGAAATAGATTTACTACGGCTGAGGCCGGGTTGCAGGCTCCTGTCGGAGAGGAGCAACTGGGAAGGACAGGAGTACGGAGCCTGCACCGGGCGCTTATTGAGTTCCTCGGAACGGAGTCACCAACCCCTGGGGCTTTTTCTGGGGTAGGGGCAGAAAGAAGCATTGTTTTGGGGATGAGAAATTTGTGAAGATGGGTAAAAAAAAGCGATGCTCAAAAAGCATTAGACCGGGACAGGCCCTGTGTACCCGGTAGGAAACGATCCATCTTTTCTCCTGGGGCTTCTTCTCAACATGGGAAAGGAGCGTGAAGAGGAGTTGGGGAGGAGAGAGGGAGACTCGGTTCCTTCCCTCCACCAGACAGTTTTACAGTGAAGCATCATCACTTAATCTCTAATGTGATTTTCCACTGGAAGAGAACCCACGGAGCTGGCAGGTTTCCTATTTCAGGGTTTGTTTTTCATCTAGCACATAAATTTGCAGAAAAAAGAAAACGAAAACGACCCAGCACCAGCAGCTTTAACATAAAGCAGGGCTGCTACCGCCTCGCCTGAGACAAAACTGAGAACAGCCTCGGTACAAAACAGAATTCAGCACAAAAAAACCTTATTTCTTCTTACGTTTGCGGTATGATCGGTCCTGTTATTTACGTATTTGCATATAAAAGGTTAGGTTTGGAAGGGAGAAAGAGCGGACACCCAGGCTGCTTGATGGCCAAGTGATTGTTGGGTGTCTGAAACCAGAAAATACCAGCAATTGTATGAATTTATGAGACAACCACGTGCACCGAAGGAGAGGCAGGAGCCAAACCAAACGACAACCTCCCCACCGGCACCTTTCGGCACTCGCTACTTACTGAACGTTTTGCAGATGTCAGAAACTGCCTTGAAGACCCTGTCTGAGAAGTTGACTTTCACCTTGACGTACTTCATGTTGGGCAGCTGAAGGCGGAGCAGCTTGTGTTGAGGTGTGAACTGGAGCTTGGCATCAGCCTGTATCCCGTATTTGTCCAACGTCCAGTGCGTTTTAAGGAGCCAAGTTTTCTTCTTTTCCCACCACAGCGCGTGATCCGACCAGTCTTTCTTGACATCTAGAACAAAGAAACCATTTTACCACTTAAAACCGGGACCAGAATTAGCCTTCAAAAGACAAAAGCAGAAATTTAAATGCGCTTAACCGAGAAGCAACTATTGATCCAAAAACCGCCCACAGCCCTTTTCAGATACAAATAATTGCTTGTGCTCAATAGCATCTAGAAGCCACCCTGGAGATAAAAGCAGGAAAGAACCCTGGAGAAATAAGGTGAGACACAACGCGCCCGTGGATCGCTCAGCCCAGCAGCGATGGGGCTGGCACATGAAGCCAAGGGGCTCACGAACGACCCAACACCTTCCCTGGGAGGGATTCTGCAGAGCTTTTTAGCTCCAGATCTTCCTCTGATCCCGGAATCCCAACACCAAACATCAGTTTAACCCAAATTAGAACTGCCAGGTGATGTTTTATTGCAATAGCTCCTTCCTCTGTCCTTCGGCATCGCTGCTCGTGCATGGTGGGGCACCAGAAAGCCGGGGGCAAACCCAGCCAAGTCTGGGAGTGAAGCCCCGGCAGATACAGGCATAAAGTACCAAGGAACACACTCCAGGATGGACATCGGGAAGAACATCCCCACCAGCCACGCCGGAATTTAATCAAGACTAGAACAGTGTGAGAAATGAACTTTTTTCTGTCCCTATCTAAAAACGGGATCTCGAGCTCAGGGTTACTCAGAAAAGCCAGCTGAAGCTTTTTTTTTTCCCCTTTTAACTCCTGGTCTGATGGCATAATCAGGCAGCCAGAAAGTAGAAATGTTCAGCTAGACTTTTCAACAGCTTTCTACAATCAAATTAAACAAAACCAAATATAGAAAAGCATGCAAACTTCCACAAGCCTTGGCTACTCTCAAAAAAATCTGAGAAATCATTACAATGGACTTTGGTAACGAAGTCCAACTTCTGCCCTACTGCAAGCTGAATAAATTGGCACTGAAAGTCCGGGGGGAGGAAAAAAAAATGGGCATTTTGAAATCACTAACACTTATGCCTAACAGAGGGGATTTGGGTTTTCGCTGCAGATTAACCTTTCAGGCCATGGCACGAATATGCACAGCATCATCTTTTGGCCTGAGAGCAATTAACACGCTGAATTAACAGTGAGATGTTGTCTGGGGCTAGAAAAGTAAAGGTCTGTGGCTGCCCCACCGGGGAGTTTATATATAAAAGAGCTTGGCAAATGTTTAGCAGCTGACATGTAGGGTTGAGTTTAACACTAACACGCTGACAAGAAACCTTCAGCAGGGCAGCGGCTGCAACCCAGGGCTCGGAGCAATCCCTGCACGCCAGGGAACACCAACTGCCTGGTTAAATCTGATCAAAGGTTTATAAACCTTCACCAGGGTCCCAATTCACGAGTTACTGATTTGTCGGGGTTACAGCTTTACGACAAGGCTTATTATTTCAAGCTCAGTCTGTTCCCATGTACCACGGTCAGGCGCAGGACTGGCCGGTTTGTATTTATGGAAAACCAGCCGAAAGCTGGGGTAAGGGTCTGAGCACTTAGACCCCAGACCTCAAATTCAAAAGGTTACTCCAGGTCCAAAGCCACGCTGCAAATCTCAGCGGAGGTATTTGCAGATCCAGGAGCTCCTCTGAGCTGCTAAACGCGACCTGCACATCCCTGAGATGCTGTTTCCACCCACGAAGTGTACCAGCCTTGAGGGGAAGGACCAGAAAGGGTCCCAGCGGGCACAGGTTCATCAGCAAAGCAAATAGCAAAAGAAACAGAATTGTAGGCTGGGAAAATCCACCTGTATTCGTCTAAATCGGGCTGATTCCCAGCTATGACACAGCAGGGGGAATGCCAGAGCCGCCAGGATTTAGGCATCCTCAGTGCCATAAAAACCCATCCTCCCATCATGGTCATCTTGGTCAAAGGAGAGCACAGAGGGATCCCTGGAAATGAGCTGCACACATGTGCTAGGACACAGCAAATCCCTGCCATCAGTGCTCCCCTTCCAGGTGCAGAACCTGCCAGGTGAAGGCTGCGGGGAAGCCCGGCGCGGTGCCGGCTTTCGGGGAGGCTGTGGAGACAGGGAGGCTGGAGAGACACGGAGGCTGGAGCTGTCAGCATCAGCTGGAGCATGGGCTGGGAACAGGGAGCTCCAGGAGCCCAGCCCCAGCAGCAGCACCCACGGGAAAGGGAAGCACGGCGCTTCCTTCCCGGCATCAAAAATAATCCCTACTCCCCGCTTCCTCCACCTCCCTGGACAGCCTGAACCAAAACCTCGTCTGCTGGGAGGGCTGGGGGACACGGCTGGGATTTTTTAATGGAAGAACCTGGCTTGGCATTTGCCTCCCAAAGCTGTGCCAAGAGGCAGAGACACGTCACGGGCGATGCCCAGGACATTTTGTACAGCAAAACCCATGGAGCGAGCTTGCTGTCCACCTTGAAAAGCTGCTCGGACAGTCCTGCGAATGCAAGAGGCACCTCCAATCACCCAGACGGCTGCAATCTCTGCCAGGACAGAACGTGGTGAGAAGAGCTGATGAGCTGCTCAATAAAGTGTTTTAAACCTTGAACATCCTTCGCTTTCAACCCGTGCCGGTGCCTCGCCGCAGCCACGTCACACCAGCTCCTCCAGCGCGATGACAACTGCCAATTTTTATTCTCGCGTCCAGCATTCAAGTGGCAGAAAATCTACCTTAATCGAGATGCGTACGAAGCGTGTCTTAGTTCTGGTCTTGCTACTGCACAGATACACACATACACGATTACCGTTTAAGCAACAAATCTGAATTTCGGTGAATGGCAAAGAAGATCGAGGCAGCCTCATTCGCTCCGCCTGATCCCATTTATCCCGGGAGCTGGCTGCTCCAAGCGCTTTCCCTCTGTTGATCCGTGGACTTCGAAAGGCCCTTTTCTGCCCTGCTTCTGCAGCAGCTATTGAACCTCCTCTTTCAGAAGCCTCGCTGACACTTGGCAGGCTCTCCGGGCCAGCTTATGACTACCAGCGGTAGTACAGAAGTCTCCGGCGTTACATAAACACTGCATTTGCCTTGTTATTTCGGGATACCCCGTTACAGACGGGCTCTCCTTCCGTGCACCGCTCAGGACAAGAGAGCTGTGACACAACCAAATAAACCTCTTATTTTTCACCCCTCCCCAGCACACAGTTAACCCCACTAGATGGATATTGGGAAAGCAGGAAACTCCATCAGCGGTGGTCCCCTCTGGGAAAGGCTCCCCGTTCACACACGCATCCCTGATTAAATCCGTAGGGCAGCAAAGAGCCTACACACGCCTCCATCGCCTTAACGACGGCGGCAGATTATTACAAAGCTCCTGCCTAAGTTTTGTGTAGGATGTCGGGAATTCCTGCGAGCCCGCTGGTTTGCACCGTGGTTTTCTGTTTGGTTTTTGGAAACAAAGATTTGCAGCTGAAGCTGGTTTCCCTGTGACACTCTTAGGAGAGGCGGTGGATGCAGCCAAAGCAGAGGTTTCAGCTCATTTCTTAATTATATTCTTAATTTTAGGGCAACGGATTCAAGTCTTCAGCCCTCCTGGGGGAGCAATATGAAAGGACCATCCTCCTCCGGTGCAAAACACGGCACAACCCGAGCCCATGCATCCCACTGTTTGTTTTTCCATAGGAGCACAGGAGCCCTCCCTGGTCCTGGCTTTTCCCTGGCAGTGAGTGTGCACCGGGGTGGTGCCTTCAACGATGGTTATTCCTGCTCTGGTCTAGCCACGCTTGGGAAGCTGAGACAGGGAAATGCCTTTCCATTACCTGCACCAAACCTCAAATTGCTCCACATATATATATATGTGTGTGTAAATATATTATGCACATAAATCATAGAATCACAGAATGGTTTGGGTTGGAAGGGACCTTAAAGACCATCCAGTC
>NW_010251273.1:15889-16274 GCF_000690775.1 Eurypyga helias
CCCCCCCAGCTTCCTTGCAGCCCCTTCAGGCACTGGAAGGTGCTATAAGGTCTCCCCGGAGCCTTCTCTTCTCCAGAAGTACACATATACACACTCACATCACATATATACACATACATATATAAAATATATGTGTAAATATGCACGTGATGATAGGAATGTAAAGTACACACACATATATTATAGACGCAAATTACATGCATATAAAATATATATATGCATATATGTGTCAAATACACACCCGTTTATACATACACACATATATATAAAAATGCTAAATACATAAGATATGGTGCAAGGATTGAAACCAACTCACAAACCAAGCATTTCCTCTTCCAAAAAGTGATTTTTGTGAAATCGGTTTTTTTTAATAAGGATGGGGGGG
>NW_010251273.1:16315-16524 GCF_000690775.1 Eurypyga helias
TGCATTTCCTTTTTTAAAATTAATATGCAATACACTTTTTATTGAAAAAAATGCCGGTGCGGACAGCACGTTTAAAACCCGGACTGCAGACAGCTCGAGAGGCAGCTGGGGGATTAAAGTACCTTTAAACTCAAATACCTGCTGATAAGGCATTAATCCAGCCCTCCGAGACCCAAGGAGCGGCCAGGGGCTCTCCGAGGCAGCGGCTG
>NW_010251273.1:16560-17383 GCF_000690775.1 Eurypyga helias
AGGAAAAATTCCTTCAAAGGAGAAGAGACCTCCAGCAATAAATAGCTGGGGAGTGCCTGGTGTGCCCTGGGCGAGCCGGGAGGGGATGCACCGCATGGCCACCGATTATGGAAAGTAAAATGTCGAAAAGGAGAGCAATTTTAGACTACAAGTTAAAAAAGAAGGGGGAAAAAAAAAAACCCAGACAAATGAACCACCAAAAATCACTGCACGTAACCCTATAGTAGGTTTTCCTTTCCCACTCAAGAGGTGCGTGTTGGTGAGGTCTGAAGGCACCGCTAAAAATATCAGAGAAAACTGCCAATGTTCCCAAAAACCTTCAGAAGTACCAAAAAATGGCTAATCCGGCGTACGGAGCAGGAGAGAGGCGCTGGGATAGGGCGCGGATAACGCCCGGTTTTACAGCCAAGAGTGCTGCTCAAGGTCCCGCTCCAGCCAGCGCCTGTTCTCGTGCCCATTAATATTATTGACTTTTCAGAACCTACTGATACAGCCCTCGAATACCGCGCCGTCGCCTTCCCCCACCTGCGGAGGTTGGCGCAGGGATCGGCTTCTGTATTTCGGTGGCTCGGCTCCAGATCCACGCGGTTTGCTGGGAGATGGCTCTAAGATCGTGGCTAAGATCCTCCCAACTGGTGCAGGGATTGGGATTTCACGAGATAGACGTGCTCTACAAATGAGGTGAACGGCTCATTTTGGGCTAAAAAACGTTGTGGTCAAAACTAAGGCAAAAAAAAAAAAACAAGCTCAATTTTCTTTTAATATATAAATTGGTATTTAAAAAAATATTTCTATTTATTTATATATAAATATATATACACAC